>NW_026463113.1:0-74722 GCF_021730395.1 Mercenaria mercenaria | reverse complement strand
GATATTGAAAAGGCTGTTACAACATAAAGAAATAAATTGTCAATCAATTGAGTTAATGTGGATTTGTGCACTCATTTTATACAATTATGGTACTAGAATTTGAGCTATTAATATTCAGGTATGTATAAGTACAGAATCATTTTATAGCGATCTATTTAAGCTGAAGCTAGAATCTTTCGCGTTTTTGTTAGATCAGAGTTTTTCGCGCTATTTAATTTCACGGAAACATACTACCCGCGGAAGGAGCTAATTTAAAAAGCGCGAAAACATTTCTAGGTTTACAGTATATATAATCAAGCTGTTACTTAAATAATATGTATTTCTTCAACAGTAATGAGAACTGAAATGTAAACACTGAAATTTAAATAATATTTTTTTAAATAATTGAATTCACTTCATAAATATTATTTTATTATAAACAATTGCTTCAGTAGAAATTTCAGTGTTGTTTCGACTTCTTCTTGTATCTAACTGTGAAGTGTCCATCCTCAGTCTCCACCACCTCCTGATTCCTACACACCTGACCTCCAGTAATAAGTTTTGTCCCCTCTGGATCTGCAGCCTTTGGGGTCAACAAACTTTGAATTAAGTACCAGTGTTCCTGTTATTTCCGTGGAATTTTTAGATAGATGTCTTACTAAATTGTCCTTTCTGGCAGACTTATTTGCTTCAATAATGGCACTGGTAGATCATTATGTTCTGACAGTGTTTGTTTTCCTAGTGGCGTTGGAAAGAGGGAAAGGTGTTGTATACAGTTTCAGTGCATCCATCGACTGTACAGTCAGCTGGGCAGTTAGGCCACAAAGGACTCTTCGCGGCAGCAGACTCCAGCTCAAAGGCAGCTTACTCGTCCTCAAAACATTCCAGCATCTCCGGTGTTTCCATCATGAGCTGCAATATAATGTTAAAATCAACATATGAATATAATGCAACAAAAAACTGCAAACAATTTCACAAAATGTCCCAGTCTTGTTAAACAACATTATCTGGGATAAACCCCATTGTCGGAATTGAATCCTAGGTCCAAATTCGAAGAGTCAGACCATACTACTGACATCAAGTATGGCCAAATTCTAAATGAGTGAACAGGTGCTCTTCTTCAAATTGATTGAGTTGTTTAACCGCATTTGGCAAAATAAAGAAACACAAAACATGTATTATACTTTACACAAAATGAGCCCAAAATGGTTTTAGATGTTTCAGGAAGTTTACACAAAAATTATAACTTTCAGGAACTGATTTTTTGTAATTGTTATTAGTATATATTTAATTGGCATTTTCTCCCATCTCTCTTTCCTCAGAAATTATCTTATATGTTAAATTTGTGTACTCTGAAGTTCAAAAACTGAATAAAGGAAGATTTCAGCTTTTCTTGAAAATAAGTATATCAAATTAAAACCAACATGTTTCTATTTATCTGTTGATTGAATCAAAATTAGAATTTCAGATCACAGTGTAAATGGCAAACCGTAAAATCTGACAAAAGCATGATAAATTTGGATATGACGGTTTTATTTATTTAAACTTTTTCACGTATATATACGGAATAAAAAAACTTTATTAATTAAAATTCAACCTTAACTATAGTAATAAATTCTACAAAAAGACTATATTGGACATAATTTACCAAACATCAATACAGTTTAAAATGTCAGACTCAAAGATAGTTCTTTGATATAACCATATTTTTTAAAGAAAAACCTAACTATTTACAAAATTCTGTCAATGAAATATTCACTTTGTACAAAATCAGCAACTATTCCCATTTATGAAGGTGAATATTTCTATCGTTTCACCAGTCTACCAGTTCTGGTAGTGTATTGCGCTGCAACTTCTGATTGTATAAAGCCATCATCTGCGTTGTCTGTTTGCAGAAAATGAGTTTCATCTGAATCGAGGTCTTCCTGATCAGACTCAGAGATATTATGCCTGTCAGAATCAATGATCTCCTTCCCAAGATAAATCATCAACATGAACAACTATCTGTTTGTTTGTCTCTACATGTTTTCTTTTGTAAGTTATATCGGTGATTTTCTTGGTATCTCGATAGGACCCTGTCCAGCCTAACCCTAGTTTGCCTTACAAGAAACATCATTTAAGATGAGTTTGGCATACTAACAAGACCTTTCTTTAATTGGACATTAAACAATATTCTGTTGCCCATTTTGTATTTCAACTTGACCTATTGCTGATATTTTGGGCTCAGAGCAGCCAGATCTAGTTTTCCAACTTTGGCTTAGGACAACTTGAGGCTGTATGTTCCTTCTCCTGAAAATTGTAACAGTCAGGGCGGCTGTAGCTTTTTCTATTCCTGTCTTTATTAACATTCTATCCCTACTTCTGCTTTGACTGCTATTGCGTTTAACTGTTTTCGTCAAATTTTCAATTGATTTTGCTATCTCATTTAATGTAACATCTGATCTGCTTGTATGTGTAACAGAGGAAGAAGTGCCTTTTGAAATTGCATTTATTTCGCATTCATCTTCAAAACGAGGTTTTTTCAGTATCCCTTGTGATCCCTCAAAAGCTTTAAATTCAACTGCAAGTGCGATTGTACTATTTATAGTCTGGGGATGTCTGTACTGTACATGACTCCTAACTTCTGGGTGGGAAAGACCATTAATGTATTGATCAATGACATATATTTCCCTAGCCTCTGCACTGACCTCTTAGAAATCCTTAAAGACAAAGTCTTTGCAGAGCATAACCAAACTCTGGAACAGACTCGTGCCTCTTTTGTTAACGGTTTCAGAACTCGCACCAATAAGCAGTTTCACGCTCTACCGGATTCAATTTCCTACTTAACATATCTTGTACAGTTTCATAATTTGAGAGACTTTCTGCCTTCAAATCACAACTTTTGAGCAGGACCCTTAAGCATATAACTGATTGTTGGGCCATTACATGATTATTCCACCCATTTCATTCCTGCCATCAAACTTATAAGGTTCCTTGTATTTATGCTTGACTTGAGAAGTGTTTGAAAAATACTGAGAACTGCTTTCAGGTATCTCTGGTTGCCTTTGGTTCATAATCGTAGGCACTTTCAAATGCCTTTGATTACTGCGTATGTTGCCCTGAGTGAGATTTGCTGTATCACAAGAAATTTGTCCCTGGTTTATGCGACAATAAGTCCCTTGCTGTTTGTAGTTGAACTGTTGAATTGCCAAGACTGGGTCTTTGAAATGCACTAACTTTTCCCCATTTTCAGTGTTGAACCTAGAAGCATGTGAACAGTTGTCAGGTATATCTACCTTTTGTATGATGTGACAAAGAGTCTCTTTTGTGATGTAAAATTGTGTTATCAGATATGGTACTCATATTTTGAATCTCATTGTATTGTTCAAAATTAGGGGATTGTATGTTTGAATTAGTACCTTGAACACAGTTGTTAATGGGTTACCTAATTTGTGGGACACCCTGTACATTATGAATGTAAGCACTCTATTTAATCTCATCCTTGTGCATGTTACAAGGTTGCTTGCCTTCAGGAGGCATTTTATGCTTAGATTTACTTTCATGGCATTGTTGCTCCTCTGCACATAGAGGAATGTAATATGGTGGGGAACAGTATGTGCGTTAGGTATGAAAGATGTTTCAGGCTGAAACATATCAGAATGTTTCGTAGAGTGTGAGAATCCTTCTGTAGGCTGTAATTGACCATAATTATAGTTACTATCATGTGTGCCAGTATTTTGTAAGAAGCCTTGCACATTTCCAGCTGACCTGTTATGTGTAGGACCTTGTGTGCTTGGCATGTTATGTGGGGTATATGACTTCTGAGAAATATCGTATGGTATTATACCTTATGAAAGACTATGTTGTCTATCAACAAGATATGCCCTATCTATAGAATCATAAGAAAGGATTGATACCTGTATCACTTGTTTGGTAGATATTTCATTTCCAGGACAAGTGTCCTTTTTCCTCAGACCAAGTAATGCATCTCTGTCTACTATATGCGGGAAAGTAAAACGAGGTGAAAATTCTTTACCGCCCTGTACTGAGTGCATATTAGGATGATTATGCTCCCCCCTCCTCCCCCACTAGGATCTGATTTACGTAAAGTATTTAAAACAGACGGCTCTGTATGTTTATTATATGTAGTGTCATTTTGTAACAAAGCGAATTGATTGCGGGGTACACCCCGTGACCAGTCATCACTATGTTGGTATGTACAAGGCTGATTTTGACTGAGTGTATTCTGTACAGTACCCTGTGTATCATAGATGTATGACAGCTTATTGAACTGCCCTTCTTGTACATTGTATTTACTAATTCAAACAAAATGAAGAAAAAGGACAAAAGTTATATAAAGTTGTAAGATCCAACATGTTTAGCTGCATAATTTGCACAATTTGCACTATTTACAGGCATCTCACTGTCAGGCACAGAATGCTATTCCCCTGAAATTAATCCTGGGTCCGTAGATATGGTCGTAATATACATAGTGTTGTTCTACTGTTCCAGTGTGTTTGTAGACAGACTAAAACATCTTGTTGCAGTTCATAAGGTATGCATTTCAACCTTTCTTCTTAAGTTCCGGTTGTGGGCATTCAATTGTTAGCTTTCCAGAGTATGGTATACTGTGCAATCATATGAAGTATATTTTTGTAGATTTTCATGGTTGTATCGGTTCACAAAATCAAAAATGAATGAAAAAGTATTTTGGGGCCAAACCACAAAATGTTACCCCCGCAATATTAAATGAGTTTACAGTACTTACGGTTAGCTATTGTTATTGCATGGTGTCCATCATCATCATGTTTTGTTGTACTGATCAGTTGTTAACACTTCAGAATATTACCTAACTTTAATTGAACTTTGTCAGTATAGTTGCCTTAAAACATTATTAACAAGACCATTACCCGGTCAATTTGAGTCATAAACTAGGTAATTTGGTCAAATCGTAGACATATATTGTTAACTGTTCAGAGGCTACAATTTCTGCCTAATCATCATGAAACTTTATTAGAGTGTTAACATGTTTATGGGTTCAGTTTGAAACTGAATTAATTGAATTCAAAAAAAAAAAAATAGGCCAATAGTTTGAATCATTAAAAAACCTAGTCTGAAGCTGTTGAACAACATCTTGGCAAATGCTAAATGTCAGAATATGATGTGCTTTTGCAGATCTGAACGTCTAATGACCCTCTACAAAGCTACTTGGTTGGTAGCTTAAACAATGCCACCCTATACCAAGCTACTTGGCTGGTCACATATACATGGCCATATGTGGATGGGATGGCTATTCATATATTACTGCATAAAACATTTTGCAGATCTCTTTCTCAAACGTAATTGGTCTGATTTTCATATAAATACAACTCAGCTATATATAGAAACAACTGAAAATATTTATGTCTCCCCCTCCCCCACTGGGGGAGACATATTGTTTTTGCCCTGTCTGTCCGTCATTCCGTTCGTCCGTCACACTTCATTTCCAATTAATAACTGGAGAACCTTTTAACCTAGACCCTTCGAACTTCATAGGATGGTGTGTTTAGTGCTCTGTGCTTCCGAGAAGTCTATCTTTTATAAAGAAGACGATCCCTATTGTTTTTGGGTCACTCAATCAAAGTCAAGGTCACAGGACCTGAACATGGAAAATCATTTCCGATTAAAAACTTGAGAATCGCTTGACCCAGAATGTTGAAACTTCATAGGATGATTGGTCATGCAGAGTAGTAGAACCCTATTGATTTTGGGGTTACTCTGTTAAAGGTCTAGGGCACAGGAGCCTGAACATTGAAAATATTTTCCGATAAATAACTTGAGAATAACCTGATCCAGAAAGTTGAATAATCATAGGATGATTGGACATGCAGAGTAAATGACCCCTATTGACCCCTATTTATTTTAGGGTCACTCTGTTAAAGTTCAAGGTCACAGGGGCCTGAACATGGAAAACCATTTCTAAACAGCTTACTAGCTTTCTGCTTGATCCCTTGCCTTTGTCACTTATGTATCTATATGATATTTCTTGAATAAATATTGTTTAAACCAATAACTTGAGAATCATTTGACCTAGAACCTTAAAGCTTCATAGGATAATAGGACATACAAGGTAGATGACCCCTATTGTTTTTTTGAGGTCACACCATCAAAGGGCAAGGTCACAGGAGCTGAACATAGAAAACTCTTTCCAGTCAATAACTTGAGAACCACTTGACCCAGAATGTTGAAACTTAATTGGATGATTTGGTAGAGTAGATGACTCCTACTGATTATAGGGTAAATCAATCAAATGCCAAGGTCACATGGACCTGAACATGGAAAACCGTTTCAAATTCATAAATTGAGAGCCACTAGGCCCAGAAAGTTTAAACTTAGTGAAATGATTTGACATGCCAAGTAGATTATCCCTATTGCATGCAACCATCAGTGTCTCTTTGACTTTCGCTTCTGTCCCTTTTTGATTTATTGCCTATACGACTATGCATTGGGGAAGACATGCACTTTTCTACAAAAGCATCTACTAGTTCAAAGTTTTTGTTCAGAAGTTGTCCAATTTGTAGGAGAACTATTGATTTTGTTACTAAAGTATGTTTGATATTGTTTTACAGGTTTGCTTCTTGGGAGCAGTTGGCTACAGAATGGAAGTTCAACCAAATCAGTATAAAGATACAACAGAAAGAAGAACAATGGAACTTGAACAAAATAAACTTTTAAAAATGTGAATTAATTCATGATATAAGCTGAAACTAAATTCAATATAAGAACAGTAGTGATTAAGTAAGCTTTACTTTACGAGATAAACTACTATTATCACATTATTTTGTTATACACATAACATATACTAATGTTGCCTGCGCAAAATCTTATTTTCAAAAATTGCTTTCTCATATATTTCTCAAAGGTTGTCTGTTGAATAGCATTGTATGACTTATTACTGAATCCATTGTTTTAGATTATGTCCCTTTGTGACTCTTAGCCTTGAAAGTTCATATGCAATATTGAAAGCGGATAATCATGTAATTACGCATATTCTGTATTTTGGTTGTTTTGTTTTTTTATTTATTTTTGACATACAGTTAAAAGTATTGTGGAACTTGTAGCGAATTTATAAGGAATAAAATGTTGTTTTGTTTGTTGCCTATTTGCATATCACATTGGTGCTACACTTTATAAAATGAGCCTTTATATGACATTATCAGTTAACTGACTGGAAATACAAAAATGTGTTTATTGTTTGTTATTTTATCATACTTATATTTTGTAATATTTTCCTCGAAATCTGTTTTTGTTGAAAAAAATGATACATTGTAAAATACAGATTAAAGCAAGTCACTTTTTCTTTATTTAAGATTTGATAAATATTTATTTCAAGCTTGACATTTTTGTCCAAAAGCATTGAGTACTGTACCAGAAGTTTTATTCACAGATATGCTGTATTTCATGAATGGACAAGACAAACTGTGATCTGTCATAATAAATCATGTGTATATAGATAAAACTTAATCAAGTGGTTAGCGTATTCAGTGAATAAAGTTTTAGTGCATGGTCTTCCCTATGTCTGTATAAATGCAAAATTAGTATTTGAATTACCAAGCATAGTATCAAAGAGTGAGTAGTAACAAAATTAAAATCAAGACAGGTATAAAAATCAAGCCTGCACAACAAGGCTGATATATCTCTAGTCAATGATCTTAACGTGCTGGGATGCAAATAGATTTGCATATTTGTGTCTGTCTATTCCAGTCTTGTTTGCAGAGAGTTGTCATCTTGTGATTTTTAGCGCAAGGTGAGCTATTGGGACTTGTCATTGTCCGTCCGTCGTCCAACAACATTTGCCTTCTTAGCACTCTATAGGCTACATTTGTGACGAAATCTTTATGAAATTGGTCAGAATGTTTGCCTTGGTGATCTCTAGGCAGGGTTGGCAAAAAAGCGGGAAATACTCATAAAATATGGGACGGTGGGGAATACTGGGAATTCCCGGGAAATACCGCCTTTTACTGGGCAATACTCAGTGATATTTATTGCCTTGCAATAAATGGTTTTATAAACATAATTAAAACATTTTTTTATCTTTGTTCATTGAGTCTTTTACATTTTAAACAGTTATTGATACACTGACAAAAGTTATTATGTAACAAAAGATGAAATTTCGTGAAAATGGTAAATTGTAGCACTCAGCCCACTAGTTTTCTGTACTTAACCATGTAAAGTGTATGAGTTGGTAGTGTATAATTAAGCCCTAAGCCACACAGTGGTTTACAATGATCAAAAAAGTATTGTTATTGTAACAATGATAATTAAGAAGGTGCTAAAATATATCAAAGGATGTCATAATGATCAGACAGATTCAGTGTGTTTAGGTTTGCAACCAAAAATTAATTATTATCAAATTAATATCTCAGCTATTCTCTAGCTAGCTGTTAACTGTAATTTAGCATTGTTTAGGGATTTGTCAATGCTGTACAGTGTATAATAATTATTACAGCTTTTTGTATCAAAACTCTTAAATTGAAGAGTACTGAATTAATCAGTAGATATATTGACAAATAATGTGTGCTTTTTACCATGTACCTTTTGAACTGTGACTATTTTGCTCCCCTTTGGATAGGATTCAAGTATTATGTGCTATTGCTTTCATTAACAATTTGTCTACACATATCATTTTATTATAGTTGTATTCTACATTTAAACCAGTATTTTCCACTTTTGCTGTTTTTGGGGTATTTTCCGGGAAATACCAGTGGGAAATACCACTAAGAGAAATACTTTGCCAACCTTGTATCCAGGTCAGGCTCGAAATTGGTTCGTGTAAGGTCAAAAACTAGGCCAGAAGGCCAGACCAAAGGAAAATCTTTTTAACACTCTAGAGTCCACAGTTTAAGTTTGAAACTCATGGGAATTGGTAGGTCAACTTTGAATATGGATTATCTGGGGTTAAAACTAGGTAAAATAAAAGGAAAAGCTTGTTACCAGTCTTAAGGCCACATTTATGACCATGTCTTCATGACACTTGATCAAACTATTTATCATGATGATCTTTAGGCATTAATTTCTGAGTCATGTGGGGTCAACAACTAGGTCTCGAGTACAGATCAAAGGAAAAGTATGAATATGGATCAACAAGGGGCAAATACTAGGTCACCCGATCAAATCAAAGAAAAACTGTGTGTTCAATAGGGGCTAAATTTTTGACTGGATATTCCTGAAGTTTGATCTGAATGATCTTCTTGGTGAAATCTAAGTCATGATCGAATATTAGTCATTTTTCATTTGATGTGCATGAAACTTGATCGTGAACCCCAAGAAGAAGAAGAATAAGACTTGTTCAGGTAAGCTATTGTCATCACCATGTGTCTGTCTTTGTGCTTCATATACAATTTGACTATTAACACTCCAAGTCAGGTTTGAAATTGGGGTACATGTGGTTCACTAGCTCAAATCAAAGAAAAATAGTGTGTACACCCAAGAGGTTATATTTTCTGTTTGGTCTTCGTAAAATTTTGTCAGAATGTTTGTCTCTGTGATTTAGATTTAGACACTTCATAGGCCACAATTTCAATTTGATCTTCTTAGAAAATTTCAGAATTGTTGACTTTTAAATCTAGACCAAGGTTAAAGGTGGACAACCTGAGGTCAAAAACTAGGTCAGATCATATAAAAACCAAGTTAACAGTCTAAAGGTCACATTTTTTAAGCTGTCAGAAAGCTTGCCTATGAAGTCTAGGCCAACTTCAAAACTCTGTTATCTTTGCCAAAACTAGGTCAGATCAAAGAAAAATATTTTTAACACCCAAAATTCCACATTGTCTATATCGTCTTCATGAGACTTGGTTTGAATGTTTTTCTGTTTGAAATCCAGGATAAATTTGTAATAGGGTCACTTGGGAAAGAACGTAGTCATTTGCTCAAATCGTTAACACTGTCGAGGCCGCTTTCTAACTTGATAATCATAAATCTTTGTCAGAATTTTTATCTGTAGGGAATCTAGGTAAAGTTCAAAAGTGGTATAACTGAGGTAAAAAACTATGTCACTAGGTCAAATCGTTGAAAAGCTTTGTTTATGATCTACCTGAAGTACATAAAACATGGTAAGAATGTTTGTCTCTAAGCAGTCTAGGCAAAATTGGATACTGTGCTATCTAGCGTAAGACCTAGGCCAGGTGAGTGGTAAAAAGTTACTGATGTCACCTAATTGTCAGCAGTGGCATTTGATAAATTTTTTGTCAGGTTGAACTATAAGTATAGTTCTCTCTGAGCAAGTTTCCGCAACTTCGATTTAAATTGTCAAAAGTATGATCATTTTCAATCAAAGCTTTTTTTGTAAGCCAGTAATAGGTGAAATGGTTTCAAATTGTCTAGCGTGCTCTTTTCAAATATGGGATGAGTTGAAATCCGATCGATTTCCGACCCGACTGAGGCAGTGCCTTTTTTCAAAATATTATTTGCTTCAGACATTCTTTATTAGTAATACAACCTGCTTTATATGCTTATCTTACAATTAATGACAAACTGTCATGATAGTGTAGAATACATTTATTTCATCTTGTTTTCTTTGAAACCTTTTAGACAATTGAATATCAGAGTGAGTTAGTTTTAAGGATTTTCAGGTCGCCTGATTTTGAGCATAGATATTAATATTTGTACCACATCATTTGGCGTAATCAGTTCGGTATCTGATTGAAATAGCTTTGTATACCACATGGTAGTCATGATCAGTAATTTAATTTAATCAGCAGACAGCAATCTTAAATGTAATCAGGCGTAATCAGTACTTAGATTTTAACTCAAATATATTCAATCACTGGTAAATTGGCAGAAGTCAGTCAGAAAACATCTGATTACAAATCTGATTACAGTATAGATAGATATACTTATCTCGTTTTCAGTGATATATTGTATTAGACATTTACTCATTCATTTCGATTGATTTGTAAACTTGATTTATGTATTCATTCCTACATTCTTTCATTGAATCATTCATTCATTCATTCATTCATTCAATCAATCAAACTATCTCTATCTTTGCACCAACCGTTGATTTTTATAATTCATTCAGTCTTTCTTCTCAAGTGTCTATTTCCTTAAAAAGTTAGTTTATAAAATGTTCGTTTAAAAATGACTTTTTCAGTCGATCAATTAGCCACATAGTCAGTCTATCAGTCAATGTATTCAACACACATTCATTTAGAAAATTTATCGATTTGTACTCAGAATATTTATGTCAATCTTATAACTTTTGAAATCCTTTCAATTTTAACTTATTCCGGCCAACCAGCCAGCCAGCAAGTCAGTCAGTCTATTTATGTTCATTTAATTAATTTTCGAAATATTCATATGGTGAGTCAGTCATTCACTCAAAGATCAATCAGTCATTCACTCAGCCTGTCACATAATACCTTATAAACTTTACGTCATCTTATCTATATTTTCATTGGATGATAATCAAGAGCATAGTTTACAGTGATGAGTCAAACATAAAAATCACTGTTTCATTTTTTGTATTCAATTCATATCTTTTTATCAGTTGCTTTTTGCACTTCTGTGATTCGTATGATTTGAAAAGAAAGCATTCTGAGGACCTTCAACCTCTACTTAGATTAAGAGGTGACAACCTTAAGGATAATCTGGGTCCCTGATACTTAATGTTACGCGGGTGTGTGGGAGACCGACCAAAGCGGATGGTTCAGAATATCTCACAAGGGCTCCCTGCCCAATTTCAGGTTACCCGATCTAATCCAGGCAAACGTTCTAATTGATAAAGCACAGCTTAGCATATCATGGGGATAAATGAAATTAAATGTTTACATCTAAATAAAGTATGAATATTTCCTTTGTTGAACATCTTATTATCGAATGTGTTAAATAATTACACCAAATTTAATCTTACCAACATTTACCGAAGCGCCATTCAAAGCACTTAGCAAACATAGATAAAACTCAATAATTTGATATTATTCTGCCATGTTGAATTGCAAATTTATCATATAAAACAATTTTACCTTTTGTTTGTAAAATTGAAATATAAGTATGAAGGTAAGATCGCTTTCACCAATATGTCCATTTTTATCATCATTATATTGTCAGCTATTGTTTGTACTTCTAGTTTAGAATAGCGTAAAACGTTTGTCTTTACGGTTCGTATACACTACAGTGATAAGTACGTTAAACTGTTCACGGGTTTTTCGTGCGTGTAGTGAATTACTGAATGTTTAATTTATAGCGTGTATTGGTCATTCTACCCACTGGCGCCAGACCAGAAAAAATGCCTCTGTACACGTTATACCCTACCCCTAGGTATTCTAGAAGAACCATGGTCGTGAACGGGAAAATATACTAACCCGTTTCAAGCGTACATTTCTCAACTTAAACGCGCAGTTCGGTGACTGGGTACCTAGTATATTGAACAAGCGATAATTTATCTTCCAACGTGCACCAGTCACATTGTCTCAATATTCCATATTGCTGAGATTATCAGCATATTTTATGCTTTCGTCAACGTTACAGAAAAAAACTTGCGTGACCTTCCCTAATGAACATCCGGTCTAGAGGTCACGGCAGTGTAAACATGTTAGGCGAAACGTAAACAAACAAAAACAAAATTAAAGAAAATCACAATTTTACGCTAAAACTCGAAATGATGAATGAAATTCATCTTGTATATGATTTTTAATTTGAAATCATACATTTGTCTACATCTGTTTTGTTTATTTTATTCATTTTGCACATTTATGCTGCATTATCACATATTAGCGAACACGTGTAGTAAAATGAAGATGGACATACATTTCACAACAGCCAATCAGAATGGTTTTGTAATCTAGAACGGAACTTCACCAGGGAAGGTCAAGCAAATTGTTTTGTGTAACGATGAAAAAACTATAAACTACGCGTTGTTTTTGTAAGACAAGAAGTATTGGAGAAATGTGACCGGTACACAATGGAATATAAATTACCACTTGTTTTATATTCATAGTATACATTTATCAAATTGCGTGCTATAGGTATGAAATGCGTGATTGAAACGGGTTAGTATATTTTCCCCTTCATGACCATGGTCCTTATAGAATACCTAGGGGTAGGGTATAGCATGTACAGCGGCATTTTCTTTCTGGTCTGGCGCCAGTGATTCTACCAGACGTTTCAGAGCTGTTCACACCTTGATTTGTTTTTTTAAATCAGAATTATATAACGTTGAAAAAAGACGCGATCACGTTTGGGTATGACACATGTTTATTTGTTTATAAATATTTTCTGATTTATTTGTAATACACATCCGATATTTTGATTTTCGAAATAGTACCATAGGTCTATATATGTGATAATGTGGTCCAACATTTTAGCGAAACGACATTGAAAAAATTATCTCTGATTTTTTTCTGGGCGAGTCGAATCGCGCATTTTATATTTTTCAGTTTTGACTCTGTCTTAGGGCAGTTTGAGGCTTTTTGTCCTGTCTGAAAATTATTTGAAACATTGACGTTTTACGCATGATGTATGGTACTATCTAAGCATGGCCAAATATATATTTTTCAAATAAGCGAACAGAAAATGTACGTATTTCATGTATGATGATTTGCATTTTCATTGATTGTGTTTATATTCCGGCTACTCCTTTGCTCTTCAAATAAACGTATCCCGTCTGGTCATGCAATTTATTCTGTTGTTTGTTGTTGTTGTAGTGTAGGAAAGACTTAGATCCAAATCATCGAATTTCACTAAACCGTGTAATAATTCAATTCAGTAAAATGTCATTTATCGCAGTTACAATCGGAGTTTTTTTGTTTTATATAATGTGTTAGATGGTAGATAATGGACTCGATATTATTTTTCTTCATTTCAGCGAATAGAGTGGTTCTAAATTTATTTTTTACTGAAATCATTATCTTTCAGACAAGAAATCTTTTAGCTTTTTTCTTATATAAGTCTAAGTAAAACTTGCAGAGTTGGGACACCCTGGGTGGGGCCTCTTTTCAACTGAGGGGCATAATTTGAATACTCTTGATATAGAGGACCACTAGCCAATGTAACATACTAAATATCAAAAGCCTAGGTCTTCCAGTTTCAGACAAGAAGGCTTTTTAAAGTTTTTTTTCCTATACAAGTCTATCTAAACCATGTGATCCGGGCCTGGGCGGGGCAATATTTGACCCTAGGGGATAAATGGAACTAAACTGGCCCAATAGATGATGCTACATTCCAAATATCAAAACCCTAGGACAAGCAGATTTTCAAAGGTTTTCCTTTATAAGTCTATGTAAACCATATGTTTGACAAGGATGGACGTACCGGCGACAAAATAATAACTATCAGAACAAATCAACACCCTTTACAATATTTACAAATTTATTTACATAAAATGATTATTAACAATGAATAAATGATAAGTAGAAAAAAACTGATTATAAGAAAGAAAAAAAAGAAAATCAGAGTTCAGTATCTCTAGATACAAAATTCTATCACTGACAGTTTCGTCGTAACGTGACGTGGCACAGATGTTTCAGTTAATTTCGAACTTTAAGTAGCACAAAAAATATAACATATCTTCAAATAACGTCCCTTTAAACCGTGAATACGTTGACTCCGTTTTGGCTCCCTGTGATAGTAGGTGATTGCATCCCTGAGCTGACTTCAGAGGATAACAAAAGTCAGCATCTTTGCGGTTTACGGCACAACCGCGGGACGAAAGCTCTGCGCTGGGAAAATCACATCCAGGCGAGTGAAGACAAGTGAACCTCGGGCATTGTACTTCCGAGTTATGACATCTCCAGGTAAAATCGTCTGGCGGAAGAAGCTAAAATATATAACATATGGTAAGCACCATAGCAAAACAAATAAGTCAGGGCATAAAACTGCTCCTTTGGGTACACCAAACCTCCGTAGGCTCCCATAAATAATATGTGCTACTTACACAAAATATATGTGCCACTAAGCTCAGACGTCACGGGATTAAATTACGTCACTTATTACTTCCATTATTACAAAAATTAATTACTTAAAAGTCTAAAATTGAAGTATGAAAAGTTTATGATGAAACATTATAGATATGGAAATGATAAACTGCAGCTATTATTCACAACTACAAATTAACAAAATTCAATGTAAATCAAACGTTATACAATAGTTGGTATCAATATGATGTCTAATGCCATACAACAAAACGGACATTATAATGTATATGCTATAGACTGGCACGATATTTCAAATTACAATAATATATTACATACACAGTACTAGACTTGCCATATAGATTTATACATTACAGTGCAATGCAGTATCGGCGTTCCATAACAACGAATTGTTTGACATATGTTTTTGAAACAGAGTACTTTACAATTATCATGTTACACAAATTTCAGTACAAATCTTATAGCTTATAGAAACGAAACATTTTAGACTCCTCTTTTGAAATAATTTACAAAAGTCTGAAAAATTTAATAAATTATCCTGACATACCGAAACTAGCCAAAATCACATGCCGAAAAGTAAATGTTACAGAATTCTGTAGAATGAACAAAAATTTACCAAATAAAAATCGTAATTCAAAAATCATACAAAAATCTTACAAATAAATGTTTTACCTCGATCGAGCATAAATTTCTAACAAGAAAAATCAATCTGACATAGATTCGTCTAATGTCGGAATGTGGTGTGCGCTAGGCATATCTAGTCCAGTCTATTTGTAGGGTAATGTCCCGCAAAATACTAAATTTCATGGGACTCACGGCTAATCCGTGGACTCCGACTATTTGCTTTTCCACGGGAATCATGATATAGCCGGGAAATCTGACTACTTTGGCGCGGATTGAAATTGACAATTTGAGGCCCGTTATAGTGGTTTTGGGGATAAAAACATAAATTACTGAAGTTTATAAAATATCAACTTCCTTATTACTGAACCGAATTTAATGAAATTTACATGGAAATTTAAGTTATGAAATACAGAAAAACATTAGAGGTATTTTATGCGTGAAGTCTGACATTTACCTCAATAACTAAAAAATTTACAAAAAGATGATGCAATACCTGCATTTACACTACAGATACAATAAGGCTCCTATGTCAGTTTGTGAGAATATGACCCCAGAGCGGGGCCATATCTGAACCTAGGGGGTAATTTGAACTAACTTGGTAGAGAACCAATAGATGATGCCACATACGAAATATTAAAGCCCTAGCTACTGTGGTTTTGGACAAGAAGAATTTCTAATTTCCTTATATCAGTCTATATAAACAATGTGACCCCGGGGCGGGCCATATTTGACCATAGTGGGATAATTTGTACAATCTCAGTAGAGGACCACTAGATGATGTTACTTAAAAAATATCAAAACCCTAAGCCCTGTGGTACTGGACAAGAAGATTTTCAACTTTTTTTCCTAAATAAGTCTAAAACCCTAGGACAAGAAGATTTTCAAAGTTTTTCCTATATAAGTCTATGTTAACCATATGACCCCAGAGCGGGGCCATATTTGACCCTAGAGGGATATTTTGAACCAGCTTGGTAGAGGACTATTAGATGATGCAATATACCAAATATCAAAGCCCTAGCTACTGTGGTTTTGGACAAGAAGATTTCTGAAGTTTTTCCTGCAACCAGAGTTCTGCATGGATTTCAATTATTTGGGCAATTATGATATGGAGAGGGGTGGGGGAGCACCCAAGGATCATTTCTGTGAAGTTTAGTGTAAATCTGCCCAGTGGTTTTGAAGAAGAAGATTTTTGAAATTTACAATATAGCCATAGAAGGAAAATAGAATGGCTTAGGCAATTTTGATAGTGGGTCAGAGATTATTTCTACAAAATAGTTTTGAAATCCGGCTAACAGTTTCTGACAAGAAGATTTTCAAAGCTTTTTCTGAATGGAATTAAATTCTGAAAGGGAGCCACCAAAGGATCATTCCTGTGAAGTTTGGTGTAAGTCTGCCTAGTGGTTCTGAAGAAGAAGATATTTTACAAATTGTTGACACACGACGCACGACGGACGACGGACAACGACAGATCAAAAAAGCTCACCTTTTCACTACCTGACAGGTGAGTTAAAATAGGAGCACCACCTTTGAACGGTCACTAACCTTTTAAAAGGAAACAACCTCGCACTTACACCTTTTTAGCAAGTTGGACAAGACAGTGGAAATAGCAAAACTTCCAACTGAGAAAGGCTCTAATATGAGTTACAAAATACAAAGTTAAATTTATTACATCTAACATTGGCATTTTAAAGAATATCAATTGTTTCTTCTTTACATGTATTATATAATGTTTTGACACCGGTGTTGTTCTATCCGACTGGGGTAAAATTATATTAAGTCCAATTCCCAAATCTAGTACATCAGACCCCAAAGATCCCTTATCATCTAGAGGTATTGCCGTGTCCTGTTCAATGTTCAACCTTTATTGTTCTATTCTGAATGAAAGATTATCTGTTTGGTCTGAAAAGAGTAACCATTTAGAAGACGAAGGATATGGCTTTAGGAAAGGTAGAAGTACTGTTGACCATATTGTTTAATTAACCATTATTATTGATACTAGCAAACAAAATAAAGCAGTCTACCTTCTGTGCATTTATAGATTTTAAAAAGGCATCTGATTTTATTAATAGATGTATACTATGGAGTAAATTAAATAGTTCTAATATAGGCGTTAATGGAAAAGTACTTACTGGATTGAAATCTTTGTATTACAATGTATCATCTAATGTTAGAGTAAATGGATATTATACTGAATGGTATGATGTACAATGCGGCCTCAGACAAGGATGCTCCCTGTCACCTGTACTGTTTAATATGTTTGAGAACGATTTAGCTGTTAAAATAAAGTCTGCTGGTAGAGGTATATGTACAGAAAATGAAAGAGTTTGCATTCTTCTATATGCAGACGGTATTGTACTTTTAGCTGAGAATGAAGATTTACGGTTTATGCTTAACATTTTAAACGATTGGTGTAATGTTAATACAATGACTGTGAATAATTCTAAAAGTAAAATAGTGCATGCATTTTAGACCAAACTCTGTAAACAGAACTTCATATAATTCCACATAAGGTGATCATGAACTACAGGTGACAGGTAGATACACATACCTTGATCTTTTGTTGGATGAATATTTAGATTTCAGCGTAACCGCGAAATCTGTTGCTCAAAATACTGGAAGAGCTCTTGGGTTATTGATAGCAAAAGGTAAAGTATGGCCTGTTATTGCTTATGGTTCCTCAAACTGGGATACATAGTCATATTCCTGTATAAATGCTTTTAGTCCCGAGCCACGCGGTTCTTTCTTGGCACTGGTGAATATACACCCAACAATGCCCTTTATGGTGAGTTTGCCTGGCAGTCCCCTTATTTGAAACAATGGAAATCAGTAGCCCATCAGTGGCATCGATTGAAATCGATGGATATTAATAGAACTAACAGTAAGGTCTTCACTTATTGCTGTTATAAAAGTAACACTTGTTGTACGAATTGGCAGTATTAGTTTAAGAATCATATGAACAGTATTAATATGTTACAATTTCTAGACATATGTACAAGTTCAACATCAAAGTATTTTTGTGATAAAGTTTTGCAAAGTTCTCTGGATGATTTTATTAGTGCATGGAGTTCCAATATACAGAATGAAGTTGGTCCTTGATATCGGGGAAGAAACAAGTTGCGTACATACAGATTGTTCAAACAATATTATGAAACAGAATCATACCTCAAACATAGATCTACTTTTGCTAACTTTCGGTGTTGGATTGCTCCCCTTAGGTTAGAAACTAGAAGATATGAAAACATTCCAGAAAATCAGCGTGTTTGCCCAATGTATAAAATGTCAGTTGAAAATGAAATGCATGTATTGTTTGAATGTAATGCATACCAAGATTTAAGAGATGTACTCAATGCTAAAGTTGTTGATATTAATAATAATTACGTGAATTTTAATAACCAAGAACAATTGAATTATGTGCTCTTTAGAAAGGATATAGTTAATGTTACTGCCAAAACCTGCTGTATGATTTTTAAAAAAAGGAACACTTTGCTGTACAAATAAACTAACAATTGTGTTGTTTGATCGTGTTTGAAGAATTGTCATTGTTAAAATCATGATATGTTTTGTGGGGGTGGGGGTCGTAGAATATTGAATAATTTACAATGACTTCTATATATATGTGCCGGTTATAACATAATGGTTTTTAGGCATTATTACTCTTTGATTATCATGATTTTGGCATACCAGTTCTTCAGTCATTCTAAAAGAGTGTATTCCAACATTTTATTTTTAGGCTTTTTTACAATCCTGTAATATATACCCAGTTTATCTTAAAAATCTTAAGTTTTAGGTTGTTTTATCAAGACTACCTTTAAATACTCTTAATAATCAGTAATATATGATCAATTAAGAACAATACAGAATAACATGTTTTATACCTGTTTCATCTAGTGTAGTAACACCCATTTATAAATTCACTTTATTATCAGTATTTTAAGACATTTTATCTTTATAACTGATTAGCGGTGGTGTTTTCTTTTCAGTTTTTAAAAACACTTATCTAAGTTTGTCAATGTAAGTGAATTATGTCCAAGATATTATAATAATTATTGTCTCTTATAACTCTGCTTAGAGTTGCAATGTACTTTTGTATAGAATTATATTATAACTATACAATTAAATCTATAAATATTGTCAGTCTAAGGTATAATTACACCCAATGTACTCAACAACTCGTCTGAAGTCAGAGTACCAAGAGCTTAACTCTAAAGGGTGCGACTAAGTAATGTACGAAAAATGTAAAAGGTAAGGGTAGATTTCCTGGAATCACAAAGCACCCCAAACAAAGCCAAAGAACCACGCATTGCAAAGGAGGCCCGCAACAAAAATAAAGTGTAGTGGAAAAATAAAGCAGACAGACTGCTTCAAATATCCAACAACAAGTGCATTTTAATTATGTACAAAATACAAAAATGGGTAAGGGGTAGATAAAATGTTGGAATGTAGCCATAGGGGATAATGAAAGAAAAGCTAAGACGAATATTCAACATGGAAATCCACGCTCCTGACAAATTTCCACTCCTTTCATTATAAGTCATTGCACTATCAAAAAGGAAAGCGTAGGCAACTAACTGTATAGGTGTCAATCCCGAAATATGCACTGTGCTTTACAAAATAAGCATATATATAATATATATGTATTTTGATAAACTTACTTACACGTTTAAAAAATAAATCATTGAACTAAGCAGTATGCTTAATTTTCCAAAGTTTATCAACTACATCACTATAGCATGCTTGGTGTATAACACGAAGTTTAAGAAGTTTTTTTTTTAAAGTTAATGCTATATTTTTGCCAAATGTTCAGACGATCTATAGTAAAGTTTACTTCTAATAATAGTGAAAGTCTTTCGTAATTTATGATATCGGTAACGTTAATGTAGAAACTTTTTTGGGGTTAACTATAGATTTATATCAATAAAATTCTTTCACTTTGAGCAGGTTCTTGCTACACGAATAAATTCTGAAATATTTAAACCACCGCATAAAGCGCAGGAGGGACATACCCTTCCAGGCGGGGGCAGTTGACAATATCAAAATTGAAATTGTCTTTTTTATTGTATATTTTTGTTAGCTCAACTAAGCACGAAGTGATCGGGGGTGGGGAGCTATTGTGATTGCTCATCCGTCACGGTCCGTCGTCAGTCCATCCACACTGATTTAAAATAATGGTCGTTATGTAACCCTTTGTCAAATTATGAAGATTTATGAAAAGCACGGCCGCCTGGGGCGTGGTCACTTTTTCCAATATATATTTGAAACTTCAAAATGTGTCCTTGCATAAAACTGATTTTTTAATGTTTTCAAATAAATGGTCTTTGCGTTACCCTCTACCAAGATTATTCTCATTTTTCCTATCCGCCAACTGGTCTCCAGAGTGTTTTCTTTCTAAGTTTTCTCTTCCTTTTATATTTTAATAATATCTAGACAGCCCATCGCTTTTAACATATGTAGTCAATGCAGCATTATTCTCAAAATGCACACAGTATAAGCGAGTTCCTCAAGCTAGCTGTCTGATGAAGAAAGCTTTGTAGTTAATCTAATATTTTCTACGTACAAATCTCAAATAAACAGCATTACATATAAATGTATTGCAAAAAGTAACAAGCTCGCAAGCAGAAATGGGATAGGGCAGTAAAAACAAGAAAAGTTGCAGGGATGGAGAGGTGAGGAAATGGGTATTGTGGAGGTTTAGAATGTTAATTAGGGATACTAAGATAATGTATCAAGTTAAAAAAAAAAAGAACAAATTGGAGTAATATCAAGTCCAATTTTTATAGCGCCGTTTTCAAAACAAGTATGTTCAAATGCGCTTTTACAGGCAGCCATCTTCTACAAGTACAGACACAGAGCTATCTGACTGGAGGGACAGAGTGAGAGAAAGCCCCAAGAACATAAAGAAAGGGAGAACGAGAGACAGAGAGTGAGAAAGTGAGAGAGAGAGATCATTTAAATAAAGACTAATCTAGCTTAACACAGCTTTCTTCGAATAGACAGTCTGGTTCTTTAGCTTGTCCGGTGTATACCAATGATAAAAGCGTCAGACTCGGACAAGGTTTTTTAGGGGATACAGAATGTGATTGAGGGTTATTAAGATAGTATATCAAGAAACTGAACTGACAGTAAAAATACAGCTGCTATGAAAGAGGGGAAGGGGCAGGATGTTTGATCAGGGATACTGAGATAAAACATGAAAAATTAAACTGAAAATTAAACAGGAGCGGAGAGGGGAAGTATGGAATATGTTGGATGCTTGATACTAAGAAGGAATATAAAGGAAATGAACTGAAAGCAAAACCGAGATTCTGGGGCAATTAAGGGTGTGATGTTAGGTATGTGAGGAATGTAAATGAAGTAAGCTAAGGTTCAACATGTTAAAACAGAACTATCTTCAACGTACCTAATTTCAATTCACACGTGTTTTCAAACCCTAAACTTTTACTGTTTATTTTACCATCAGGTTATAAAAGATATCAGTACTAGCACTTGCAGGTACTTGGTATATAAGGTAATTGCTACAGCTGTCAAAATTCAATGTGCATGAAAAACTATTTTTTTATTGAATTAATTTCTAGGGCTGTGCAAAAAAAAGTGTTTTTCTCTATTACTTTTTGCATGCTTCATATCCATAGCATGTAATTTCTGTTTTATGTAAAGTAAGATCTTTCTTGGAGGAACTTACTTACTGTTTCCTCTTTAAAGCCATATGTGTGACATTATCAAAAATACATTTTGTACAATTTCATTTAAATGTGTTATTTGGTTATATAATTCAGTACACTTTGACCAAAAATGCAAAAAAAAAAACAACAACAAAACAATGTGACTTAAAAAAAGCTTTATAACTCCAGTTTAGAACACTACACACTTACCATTCTTAAATAAAGCCCCTAATTGGCAACGTCATTTTGCTTTGTTTTAATTGTGAAAATATGTTTCTAAAGTATTTGGATACATGGCCTTATTAAAGTACTACTAATGACTAACAGTTTTCAAACTTTACTCTTAATTTTTCTGTCATTCCATATTTTATCTGGCTTTGAGAAAAAGACAGGCACCTAATTAACTATAAAAGGTGATGAATATCAAAATCTGCTTTAACATGCAACGTTAAAAAACATGAAATGCTCTTACATCATTAAAACAAATACAATATGTATTTTGCAGTTGGTTTGAAAGCAGGTTACTGTCGCCATGTTGAAAGTACGTGTGCTTGACATTTGAATATTTATTTCTAAATGAGTATTGTTTTTTAAATTAATGCATTCTATTTAAATGTCCAAGTCATTACTTGACTTGATAACACTTTTATCATGTCCTGAAAAATTCATTAATTGTAAGTAATTTCCCAGAATTCATTTAGGGTTTGAAAATTGTTACTTCAATGTAAGGGCAAATACAAAAATAACTGAAAAGATGAGTGTGTATTAGAGGGGTGCGGAAATTCGATGCTAGCAAATCTACAAATATCTTCCAAAAGTTCTCTTTGGTTACTCTGTAATGTCTAAAGGCGTGGCTGTAATTATATTGTCTGAGTTTTGGAAACAATAAAAAAACATTAGAAACTGAGTTAAGTTCCAGTGACCTTGGTTTTAAGCCACTGATTACATACTTAATATGTATCTTTCTCTTGAGAAACTTAGTCGGTGTTTAAAATCTGAAAGCATTAGCTAATATACTTTATGAATTGTATTCCAGAAACCAATTTAGTCTCCCGGTTGGTTACTGTGACCTTGACCTTTGACCTATTGACACAAAAAGCAATAAAGATATTCTTCAAGCGGTGCTTAGTCATCCTGCAACATTTAAAAGCTGTAGCCATAGATATTGTGACCAAGTGTCCGGAAACAAAAGCAAATACGGGGATTAAAGTCCCCTTCCCCTTGACTTTTGAGTCACTAAACCCATAATCGTCGTCTAGATTTCCATATGACACGGTGTCGAAATTAATAAATATTCACGTAAAAAAACCAATGAATTGCACAATATATCGATCACTGACTTTACTAGCTTAAGGATGTACGAGCGTTCTTTATTCTCAGGATATCCGCCGTTTTGAAAACAAAAACATTTCTTTAAATATTTCTTCCAAGAAAATTAATGCAAACGATAAGTATCGAATAATAAGAATATGCCCTTTGATGTACCATTTAACCAAACATATTCTATTTGTTGCTAAGAAATCTCCCTTATTTTAAGCCAGCATTTGCCTTGAATTGATGTAAAGTGTACAATGGGGTAGGGGTCTTTAATTTCAAGTCTCTATTTTAATAGATCAGGTTTGGCTCTGACACTTTCCGATCGATAAATATGATAAGCTTCAACAGAAATGGACGTTTTCAACATGATATTTTAGATTATCTAAAAAGTATAAATTGAAACAAAAATAGTGAAAAAAATCCAAATTCGCCAGTTTTTAAAAGTTTTTTGCTAAATATATCTCTTAGATGCAGGATCCCCCCTTTTTGTCTTTCTACTTTGAAGCATTTTTGAATGTAATTAAAGCAGCAAAATATTTTCAAAACTTAACTACAGATTTTTTAAGATTTAATTACGTTTTCTCTATTCGAAAATGAAGGAGTGGGATAATTAGAACAACATATAAAAATGAAAAATATTGGTAGGTGAAACTTATGCTCATGTTATACTGATATTACCGTGTATTTATAGTAACCTGATAGACCTAAAATCTCTATCAAATTAAGTCGACTATTCTATGTTTAATAAGTACCCCATTTTTTTCAGTTTTTACTCAATTTCTGCAATGCTTAAAAGTTGGCGTAGAAAAATACTCTATGAAAAAAATAAAAACGAAAGCGGTGTCTTCTGCTTTTCTGCTCTTATTTACCTTACAAACTTCAAGCTGATAGAGTATGAAAAAAATCTTAATTGCACAAAATAATGATCGTACATCTCTAAGTAAATCTTCCACGCCCTTTGAAACCTCATGCTTAAGATTTAAATCTACTTGAATTTTCATACATATGTCTCGGAATATATATTATGTATTAAAACTATGAAACAAGTGTACATGTATTCAATATCTATTTTTCAGAGTTCTGATAAAAAGTATAATTGTTCATATTTTATCAGATTTTTCAGTCATGCTGTCTTATTTAGTAAAACAAAAATTGCAATGGAAATTTACAAAGCAGCACGTAAAGTAAAACAATAATTAGCTGTTGTGTTACTTAAGCGGATGCCATTAAAGGCATCGGGTTTAGAAATGACTACCCAACTTTTTCTGCTAAATCATATTTGAGAACTAGTCAAAGAAATATTGTTATAGTTTAAGATTTTGAATTAGTTGAATAACATCCTGATATGCTCCAGTTTTTTTTGTTTTTTTTTTTTTGTTTTTTTTTTCTTCTTCTTCTTTTTAATTTATTTATTTCTAACACCTTGCATTTTCCCCCGATTAAAAAGTATTTTTTGATTTGACAAATTGAACAGCAAGTCATGTGCCTTACATAATATTTTGATAATTTCAGATGATGGATGTAGAAACTGAAAATTACATACGGCTACTGTTGGTTCTTGTTCGAGTAGGGATGCTGGTTTGCAAAGGTATCATAGATAAAGAATTAAAATTTAAAGAAACTGCCCTACATGTCGTCCTGAAACCTCATGAAAAAAAACTGAAGCTTTTAAAGTACCAAAAGCTTATACTTTTTCCGGAAAATGGAAATCCACACGTTGATGACCTTGACCTATC
The DNA here is from genome assembly GCF_021730395.1 of Mercenaria mercenaria. Classification (NCBI taxonomy): domain Eukaryota; kingdom Metazoa; phylum Mollusca; class Bivalvia; order Venerida; family Veneridae; genus Mercenaria; species Mercenaria mercenaria. Next base: position 49,519 of record NW_026463113.1, on the reverse strand, counting down.
TTTGCTGACATTTGTCCTACAAAATGTGATGGATCTTTCTGACACTGAAAAGGAAAACGTTAAAGTTATCAAGGAAACAAGAAACACGTTAGCACATACTTCGACAGCTTCAATAGAGATTGCTAAATACAAGACCCTGAAAAAAGATCTAGAAGACGCTTTGGAGAGACTGTGCTTGGGACTTGACGTGTCTCTTCAGACCGAATGCTCAACATTAATACAAAAGTTTACAAGCGATTCACTTGATGAGGCAACTGCTCTAAAGTACGCAAAAGAGATGCGGGATGAAGACGAGCTGTTACAAAATTTAGCTGGAATGTTGGAAGAACATTCTACAAGGATAGTGCAAGAACTACAAGCATCAGAGAACCGAATACAAGAAACGCTATCAGGTAAAACTTTTGTTATAATTATTAAAACGTGGAGCAATTATCTAAAGGTTTTAGACATAATATTTTGATATTTTGCTGCTGTTCGTACTTAAAACATCCAAGGCCAGTCGCAATATTCTGTCCATATTAGACATTTTCATCTTACACCTGATTTTTACTGCGAACTCTGACTAATGATAAACCTCAAAAGTCTTCTAAAAACTACAAGATTAACAGGTCGTTGCTTATGTAGTAAAAGTCGAATGGAAAGTGTATCATGATCAGGTTAACAATATGGTCTGGATGTAACAACCAATGCAAATTATATCAATGCATAAGCATATCATCGGTGTGGGTGGACATGTGGCAGACTAAATCCCGTCCGTGCTGAAAGCCTTGTACTCACCCCTGATTTGTCAAAGGATCGGTATAACTTGCATCGGTATATACAGTTAGATTGGAAAACTTTTACTGTGTACAGTATGGAATTATTGCCTATTGAAAGTTTAAAGAAAACTGTATTTTGCAAAACACTATTAAAGCCCTGTCCAGATGAATCCTCATACAGTATTTCAAGGATTTGACCCATACACAGAAATGTATAACTATGAAGTGATTTATACATATTGCTAAGACATATAAGTACTATGTCCGGTTTAAGAGTATTTGCACCTTGAAATTTTCACAATACCAAGTACCTCTGTAAGAACTCCAGATACATTTTCAAGAAATGTATCACTATGAATTGAACTTCTGTATATTGTCATGTTTTCATATCTCGCATTCTGCAGACAAGCCAAAAAACGAGTTTCCGGTGTAGTTTGAAATCTGTAAGCCCATGAAATCGTTTAGACATTATGAAGATGCATATGGGATCACTTATAGGCTAAACACCACTTATATTTCCATCAGGTATAATGTGTCGCTTCTTTAAAAACACAAAATAAAAAGGGGATGTTAACTTTAAAATAAGAAAAGAGACCAGCGGATTTGGTAGAGTACTGCCTCTAAGAAAAAAAATCTGTAAAACCATCCCTTGGAAGCATAAAGTACAACCAAAAAAGCAAACCTGGTTTGACTGATTCTGTTCATGAGAGGTAATAAAATGTGCAGCGCCCCCTAGCATAGGCTTGAGCGGAACTCGGTTACACATCTATTGAATGGACTCCATGATCCCAAAGGACCAGAAAATATAACAATACTGAAACCAAGTACGGGAAGACTTTTTACAGCCGCCGCACGGTACTTAAAGATAGCCGTTGTGATAGTTAATAAAATAAAATCTGTAAAACGATCCCTTTGAAGTATAGTATGCAACCAAACAAGAATTATAGCAGACTCGGTTTGATTGGGTTTGTTCGTGAAAGGTCATAAAATGTGCAACACCTCTTACGCCACATAGCATCGGCTGAAGCGGAACTCTATTACACATCTATTGAATGGACTCCATGATCCAAAAGGACCAGAAAATATATCAAAACTGGATCCACTATTTTACAAAGATCCGCCTAGTTTCGTTGCAAAATATTGAGAAAAAAATAAAAATAAATGATCATTTATTACAGTTCACCTCCATTCAAAAGAATTACGTGAAATTTAGTCCTGTGTAAGCAATATCTTAAATTTTATTACATTATTTATACAATTTTTGATCCAAGATCCTTTTAATCGTTAAGATGTTTGGTATATACTATATCGCTACTTTAGAAAATCTAAAAGAAAATGGGGTGTAAACGTTTATATAAGAAAACTACTATTCGTTTAATAAAACCCGCTGAATTAACTCCTTTTCGCTTCTTTAATTTTTTCTATTCGAGACATTAAATTCTTACGTCGTAATTTTACCTAGCATGCAATAGGAACATGCCGATTTCGACAGAATGCTTAGTGATAAATAGTGAAACGCAGTAGAGAAACACGATGCTAAGAATGGGTACGAGGAAATGGAGGAATACAGCACTTTATATTTGGACTATTTTTGATAGAGCAGCGGAGGCTTACATTTGATTTGGTAGTGATCTGCCTAAACTATACACATTTGTTGGGTTGATATCTATCACTTGTGTATATAAATAAAAATAATCTAATGCAGTTTTTTAAACAAAATGGCGTCGTATTGATTTCACAGACCTAATCGCCAATATTTGAAATCACAGCAGTGCGTAAGTGTCAATGGTTAAATAGCGGATGCATCGTTGTAAAACGAAAGCCTTAATATATCCGAATTTAACATTAACATTGGTCTTATTTGAATATGTAAGCATTTAATAAACAAATCATTGCCGTCACAAATGAACATAAGGTAGGAAGAAAATGTATTTGTTTTAAGTGTTATATCGATATTTATTATATACCTATATATATTCTTTAAAAAAATTGGCTTGTATTTCACAATTAAATATGGACAGGCAGAAAAAAAATCCGTATTGTACCTTTTAAATTCTGTATGATACCTTCCGCATTGTATGCTGCCAGACTACTTTCATTAATATGCATGACCTGACACAGTTCTATAAAAAGCGCACCTAAAAACTTCACTTAGTTCCATTTTAATATCAATTACAAACCAACAAACAAAATGGTAGAGGTATATAATAAAAGGGTCATTATAACAGTAGCTAGATCTGGGATTTTGTATTCGGCTCTCGTGGATTTTGCAATGTCGGATCAAACTCGGCGCTTGTGCGTCTCGTGAGATTCGATCTGGCAAAATCCACTCGAGCCGAATACTGCATCCCAGATCAAGCTACTGTTATAATAACCCTATTGCATCTTCACCGATAGTGGAGACAATTCAATATTTTCACGATGCGAATATCACAATGGAAACAAACAAATATCCTGTATATAGCGGTCTGTGTTTCAGTACATGTAAACAGCTACCCAAGTCACCATATGACCTATAATTATGTCGGTGTGACTTTAAATCGGAATATTTTCGGGGAGCATACATTAACTAACTGAAAACTGAAATTATTAAATCAATATTCAGTGAAAAACCAATGCAACTAATTGCATCAAAATACTGGCGACTTATTGCATTAAAAATATTTCTCTGTGTATACCCATTTAATCATATTCTTTCTACTTGCCACAAATATCTATCTATCTATATATCTATCTATCTATCTATCTATATAATAAATTTCGTCCCCTTAATACAAAAAGGTACCATGAGCATATGAATAAAGAAGGCACTTGGTACCTTTTTGCATTAAGGGGACTATATCTATCTATTCATAATGAATTGATGTCTGCATTCACATTTTGTAATTTTATTCATTTGTTTATTTTTTAACAATATATGTTAATAAATAGGTGATTTGATATTGGCCCTGTTATTTGTCAGAGGGCAGTCATATTCGGCCTTCGGCCAATACGACTGTCCCGAAGAAAAGTAACAGGGCCAATATCCAATCACTTATTTATTGGCAATTTTATTAAATAACTACATGTACTTAAAGGATTCAAAATTTAAATATTCAGTTTATTAATTGTCACAAAAAACAGCTCTAAAAATACACAAAATTCTTTTAGCCATTTTATGGAAATGTTAAGTAAAGTAATTAAAATATATATAACAATGCATTTTGAAGATAAACCGATGTTTCTTTTTTACTTCATCCCTGTATTTGAGTGCTAATACAAACAGAATGGTTATCGTGATTCCTGCATGTGTGAATACTTTTGAGAGAGATATGCCTTGACATAATCAGCAATAGCTGGAACTTACCTATTTATTTTCTCCAGTATCTTTCTGTTTAAGCTGTGATAGAAACTGCTTTAAATGACATTTTTAGCAGGCTGCAGGTAACGAGACACAAAACTTTAGACATGTGTTGCTTTCTCCTTGATTCGAGCCTCTTAAATTTTTTAAGGGTGTGCATGTTTTTGTAAACCAGTTCAGTTAAATACTTTTTGTTCGTTGTTACAAAAATATTTGCATTTAACAATGGACATTAAGAATTACAATGTTATCATCTTTTATATGTACTTTTTGCACGAGACTGAAGGAGGTCAAACTCTACATCATTTTAAAACTTTATCATCGATTCGAGCCTTTTGTTTGGTAGGTCAATAAGTGTTTATGTCTGCACAGTCTATTTCCATAAAGCAAATTTCTATCAAGATTGAATTCTTCTCCACTCGTTACAACAGTCGAAATATGTTCATGATGCTTTTATTTTGAATTTTGGGCTCACAATATTAACCACTATGTAATTTCCTTTTGCAATTTTTGATGCAAAATATCAGAACAGGTATTTACTCAGTTTTTCAGTGATTTGCGTCGAAAAAAACAATTAAACATGCAATATTGATATGTACAGTTGGATTGATCTCAAATGGAACTGTCCGTCAGACAGCGCGCTCCACTATTCGGGGATTTGACAGTAAAATGAATTTATGTCTTAATAAGAGATCTCAGCTATTAAAGGAAGATACACCAAGTGGCAAAATTCCATCAAATGCACAAATTAGAGTTATTAGGATTGTTACAACAAATGCAGATGGTGATGGTAAAGATACATTTTGAGTTTCAAGTCATTATCGTATATAGTACTAAAGTTATGTCCAGAAAATAAAGTATGTTAAAACAAATTAAGTGTAAAAGGGCATAATTTGGTCAAAAATACAAATCAGAGTTATGGGGCTTGTTACCACAAATGCAGATGATGGAGATAAAGATACATTTTAAGTTACAAGTCGTTATCTTATATTGCATTAAAGTAATATCCAGAAAGCAAAGATTGCAAAAAAAAATATAAGTACAAAAGGGGCATAATTCTGTCAAAAATACAATTAGAGTTATGGGATATGTAACCACACATGCAGATGATGATTATAAACAAATTAATAAAGATTTCGAAAAAAAATTAACATGAAAAAAATTCCAAGTATAACTCCTTGGTGACCTTGACCTTGGGTATAATGGGGCCAGCCCCTGCATATACTATGTTTGATTGCTGGACAATGTTTATGTGAGGTTACAGAAAGATATAAGCAATAGTAACAAAGATATGACAGAAAAACAAAGGTTGCCGAAAAACTTCAACCTTAAAAATAACCTAAGTACAACACCTTGGTGATCTTGACCTTTAGTGTAATGGGCTCAGCCCCTACACATACATTGTTTGTATACTGGACAATGTTTATGTGAAGTTACAGTAAGATATAAGCAATAGTTACAAAGATATGACAGAAAAACAAAGGTTGCCGAAAAACTTTAACCAAGAAGGGTCACGCCGACGCCGACGCCGACGCCGAGGCGAGTAGTAAACCCACCCCCGGCCCCTATTCTCCGAACAGTGGAGCTTAAAACATGTAATAAAAGGATATAGGCTATTTTAGGATGCATAGTAATGTATGAAATTTAAAACTGTTACATGTTAAGCAGTACAAATATTTCAAAAACAAATTATCGCAAGCATTGATGTTGTGCAATATGCGTTTTCTATATAAGTTAAATCAAAGATGTATTTTAAATGGGTTTTTGTTTTTTGAAATGCTCTTCCAAAGAGAAGGCTAGATAAATAACATATATTTGATGAATATGGAAAAAGCAAGAACAATATGAAGACTTTCATATTTTTTAATATAGAATTAGTGAATTGTATGAGAACATTCATCCGAATAATACCTAAAACATTTTCATTATATATTCAGGTGATATAAACACTACATTATATGTTATATGTCCATTCTGACTGAATCTGTGGACTGCGATTCTAGTTATCGGACAACGTGCCCAATGTGAATTATTTTAATCTCACATCGTCCGACATTTGTCCGTCTATCCGTTCGTCGTTTTTAAACCATTTTTATTCAGCCGACATCTTCCTCTGAAACCATTTGATGAAAGTTGATGAATCTTACCGTGTGTGTTCCTTCAAGATTCATGATCTTATTGGTAACACGCAATTTGTACACTTATACAAATACATAAGCAATATTATATATAAATAATTCATTCTAACATAGTTATCAATGACACTAGGCACATAATAATCAGACAGAAAGATATTAAATGTACTAATAGGGAGAGTATCGGTCTACAGATCGCAGAGTCATGAGTTCGATCCTCGGGCAGGGCATAATTATGTTCTCCGTGAAGATTTGATAAAATACATTGTGTCTGAAGTCATTTGTCCTCTACCTCTGATTCATGTGGAGAAGTTGTTAGTTACTTGCGGAGAACAGGTTTATACTGGTATAGGATCCAGGAACACTATTTCGGTTAATTGCCAGCCGTTACATGACAAATACTGTTGAAAAACGGCGTTAAACTCAAAACAAACAAAATAAAAACATGTTTTTTTGTTGTTGTTTTTTGTTGGGTTTAACGTCGCACCGACACAGTTTAAGGTCATATGGCGACTTTCCAGCTTTGATGGTGGTGGAAGACCCCAGGTGCCCCTCCGTGCATATCATCACGAGCGGGCACCTGGGTAGAACCACCGACCTTCCGTAAGCCAGCTGGATGGCTTCCTCACATGAAGAATTCAACGCCCCGAGTGAGGCTCGAACCCACATTGATGAGGGGCAAGTGATTTGAAGTCAGCGACCTTAACCACGCGGCCACGGAGGCCCCCTAATCATGTTGTTAATCTGCCTCTTGGGTCAGGCGTACAAATGAAACACCCCCTGATCCAAGTTGTTATTCCAGCAGCGTGTCAGGTGTTTTATGTGCTGCTTCCACAAGAAACTGACAAACACTCTGTAAGTTATGACTGTTTGTACAGTTCTTGTTTAATGTGAATCACAGTTGTACTGGAGCATTTTCATAGTATATAACTGAATAAAAGAATATAAGAATAAGTTCATCTTGGTCTGGAATTTTGATTCATCGCTCACCTTTTTGTCATTTCGTAGTTTACTAAAACCTTGTCAGGTATCTTTTGAAATCTCTTAACTGCATTTTCTGTATGTCTCAAATAACAGTGGATGAATGCACATATCTGAGCTTCTGGTTATTACTGTTCTGGATTAAAGAACACATTTAGTTTTAGGAAAATGTTTGTACATTTTAAATTTTCCTAAATTATCATATATTATTATGAGTTTAAAGATTACAAACAGTACAGTATAATATAACTTTCAGTAGTGTTCTTAACATTTAACACAGACATTACAGTAACTGCTATAATGATGAAGCTGAAATGACTGACCATGGGTTTCAGCAAATTATTAGGAAGTATCTTATCTTATTGTTGGTTGATTTTGGTGTATAATTATAATAGTGATATTTCACAGAACATGTACAGTCGGCATCGTACTTGCGATGACCTCTATTAAGCTATTCATTATGTATTAAACGCCCGGTTAAAAATCCCTCCCGAAAGTATACAGTACATAAATTCATTCCATGAAACGACTTTTTTATTAAACGACTAGCGACCACAATAATGTAGTCCCGACAGTAAATATTTTCGACAAAAGTATTTATTAAGCAACCCGGTACCAAAATTCTACCGGGCATTTCTTCATCTGTGTAATTAGTGAGTACATTTTGCACGTGACTATATGCAATTAACCTTTGTATCAGTCGAACTCACAAACAATCCAGCTATAATTTTCATGGTTTGTGGACTTGGAAAAGTGTTCACGATGTTAAAACAGATTTTGAAATCATACATGCATGTTCATAATAAATACAGTTCATTAACAATTAAAAATAACTTTTCTTTTCATCTGAATGAAATTTATTAAGAGACCATTCCATAAAGTGACCACTTCTTAGCAGTCCCTTGTGTGGTCTCTTAATACAATGTCGAATGTAATGAAATCTTTGGAATCAAAGTTTCATGATACTGAAAAGGTTCAGTGTCACCTAAAGTGGCTGTTAGTTAATGTCTATCACAATAAATAAAACTAAATGTCATTGACAATTCCACACCGAAAATAAAGCTACACCTTTGGAAACTGTCTCATATTTGTAACCAAAAAAAAAAAACACTCAAAATTATTAATATATCTTGAAGAAATATCAAAACATAATATTAGAGTGGAAGCTATGGTCTGGTTTGTAGTGTATGTTATTAGTATGAATGACCTGCAATGCTTAGAAATGGCAATGTGGAGTAGATTGACATTAACTTCTTTCCTAATAAACATTATTATTTATAATAGATTATTTAGTCAGGTTAAGTTATTTAATTATACTGATTATTTTAGAGGCTTGATTGTGAAACAAGCTTTTCAACTTAAATGTACAGGTACATGTCTCAATAAGTAATGGAGTATTAAAGCTTCATTGGGCAAAAAATAAATTTAAACACTGTTTTCTTACTGTTTTCTGTACTCAACTTCTTAGTACAGAATAGAAAAATGCATAATAATTTAAGCTTTATTTTTTGTAAACAGTTTTTTAAAGAAAAAAAAAACATTTTGCTATTGAAAGAGAATTGTTTTACTAAATCAAAGCATTATACTGAACAAACCAGCTGTCCAACGTCTGTAAATATTTCTGGAAATATTTTTTTTTGTATTTAACGTCGCATCGCACATGATAGGTCATATGGCGACTTAACAGCTTTAATGGTGAAGGAAGACCCCAGGTGCCCCCCATGCATTATTTTGTCACGAGCGGGCACCTGGGTTGAACCACCGACCTTCCGTAAGCCAGCTGGATGGCTTCCTCACATGAAGAATTAATCGCCCCCGAGTGAAGCTCGAATTTACATCGATGAGGGACAAGTGATTTAATTCTAGTGATACAGAAATTAAGAAATAATTTAAACTAAAGCAGTGTTTTAACAATATTTATGTATGATGGGTGGTTATACATGAGGCGAAATAATTTCACAAGGGCACAGCCCGAGTGAAATTATTTCAAACGATTTATAACCACAGGATTGTAACTATAAATAATTTTGCTGTAGAAAATTTGTATATGTATTTCCAATGTATGCATCATGGCGCCAAAGTCGAACGCTCCTTTTTTTACACACACAAGGACTGGAAATGGTAATATGTCTTGCAGAAGAGTTCAATTTGGACGAAAATGACGGCAAATTAATCTGTCAAGCGGATAACCAGATTAGTATGTGTGTAAAATAATCTAGGCAGTTGTGCAATGTTACATTCCATTTCAAACATGCTACTAAGCAAATATAGGATCAAATTTGAAAGTACTATTTCTAGATGCATACTTGTAGGTAAATATCAAGTTGACATGACGTTAACATAATACCTTTTAATAGTAACTTTTAATATGATGATTATTGCATTGCTAGTCATATTAGAATGAATTTTAGACTTTTAAGAAAATATCAAGTCTGAAATCAGTTTTTATAATTGTCTTAAAACTGATACACTAACCAAGCCAAAGAATATGATTTATAAAGATACATTGTGATTGGCTAGCCTTTTTTTGTTCAGTGTAATACCCCAGTCACACATAAGGCGCGGATAGCTACGTCTAGCTAAGTACAGATTGATACGGATTGATACGGATTACTACTTTAAGGTGCGGCTCAGGCACGAATTGATATGGATTACTACGTTTCTATCCGTGGCTAGACATAGCTATCCACCCCGTATGTGTGACTGGGGTATAATTATGAGTCTGAGATATTACTGAAGTTTGAAATGCTTTAAAGAAAAAAGAGAAACTGTTATGTGCTGTTTCTGCACTTAGTGTTATAAAAATTTTCATGTATTATTGAAAATATAATCAGCAGATAAACCGGTATCATTTGTTATGCTATGCTGCATACAGCGAACACTATATTTGATTACTATGAAAGAAATTTAAGGGCTAACTTCCTGTGTCCAACCTTTTAACACCATGTTGTTCTACTAGATACATGAACAATTTTTCCTTCTAAAGAAAAATAAGCTCAAAAACAAAAACTTTGGATGACATATTCATTTAAAAGGCTTACTCATAATGTCACTTGGACTCTTTTCAAGCTCACAAAGTTTTCGGATAGTAAACAAAAATGACTGGGAAAACGTTTTAAGTGATATGGTTTTGGTAAGGTTCATTTTATTCCATGATTTCAAATACTACAAAGAACTGGGTACAAAATGATGAATGTTTTACCCCTTTCATCATGAAATATAAAATCACTTAGAATTTTGTCGCACTTAACTTTTTTGCAAATTTATATCTATTTGGAGTGCGAAAAAGTTCTAAGTGACATTTTGATTAAAAAAAACTTTCTGCCGGACATTCCTCTAAAACGTTCACTAGATTAAACAAATATAGTTGTTTTCAATCATATCTTAAAATATTACAATATCTGCCAGAATTATAAAGCAACAGGAATGCGTTTTCCTTCTCCTGTACAATTTCATGAAATGCACTTCGCACTTCGTCGCATTCACCCCTCGATGTGCAGTTGTGCACCTGGGGTTTCGCGTCCGGATTCATTCAGTCGTGTAGGAGTTATGGACCCTGACTTATTTTGTTTTCTGATCGCTCGACGTCCGGCGTCCGTCGTCGTCTGTCGTCCGTCAACATTTAGCTTGTGTATGCGATAGAGGCTGCATTTTTCAATTGAGGTTCATGAATTTTGGTCAGAATGATTACCTTGATAAAATCTAAAACAGGTTTGAAAATGGGTCATCTGGGGTCAAAAACTAGGTCACTAGGTCAAATCAAGGAAAACCTTGTGTATGCGATAGAGGCTGTATTTTTCAATTGATCTTCATGAATTTTGTCAGAATGATTACCTTGATGAAATCTAGGCCAGGTTTGAAAATTGGTCATCTGGGGTCAAAAACTATGTCACTAGGTCAAATCAAGTAAAGACCTTGTGTTTGCGATAGAGGCTGTATTTTTCAATTGATCTTCATGATTTTATGTCAGAATGATTACTTTGATGAAATCTAAGCCGAATTCATCTGGGGTCAAAACCTAGGTCACTAGGTCAAATCAAAGAAAAACCTTGTGTATGCGATAGAGGCTGTATTTTTCAACTGATCTAAATCTAGGCCAAGTTCGAAAATGGGTCATTTGGGGTCAAAAACTAGGTCACTAGGTCAAATCAAGGAAAACCTTGTATATGCGATAGAGGCTGTATTTTTCAATTGATCTTCATGAATTTTGTCAGAATGATTACCTTGATAGAGGCTGTATTTTTCAATTGATCTTCATGAATTTTAGTCAGAATGATTATGTTGATGAAATCTATGCCGAGTTCGAAAATGGGTTATCTTGGGTCAGTAACTAGGTCATTAGGTCAACTCAAAAGAAAAACCTTGTGTATGCGATAGAGGCTGTATTTTTCAACTGATCTAAATCTAGGCAAAGTTCGAAAATGGGTCATCTGGGGTCAAAAACTAGGTCACTAGGTCAAATCAAGGAAAACCTTGTGTATGCGATAGAGACTGTATTTTTCAATTGATCTTCATGAAGTTTGTCAGAATGATTACCTTGATAGAGGCTGTATTTTTCAATTGATCTTCATGAATTTTAGTCAGAATGATTACTTTGATGAAATCTATGCCGAGTTCGAAAATGGGTTATCTTGGGTCAGAAACTAGGTCACTAGGTCAACTCAAAAGAAAAACCTTGTGTATGCGATAGAGGCTGTATTTTTCAACTGATCTAAATCTAGGCCAAGTTCGAAAATGGGTCATCTGGGGTCAAAAACTAGGTCACTAGGTCAAATCAAGGAAAACCTTGTGTATGCGATAGAGGCTGTATTTTTCAATTGATCTTCAAGAATTTTGTCAAAGAAAAACCTTGTGTATGCGATAGAGGCTGTATTTTTCAATTGAGGTTCATGAATATTGGTCAGAATGATTAACTTGATGGAATCTAGGCCAAGTTCGAATATGGATTATCTTGGGTCAAAAACTAGGTCAAATCAAAGAAAAACCTTGTGTATGCGATAGAGGCTGTATTTTTTAATGATCTTCATGAAATTTTGTCAGAATAATAACCTTGATAAAATCTAGGCCAAGTTTGAAAATTGGTCATCTGGGATCAAAAACTAGGTCACTAGGTCAAATCAAACAAAAAACATTGTGTATGTAATAGAGGCTGTATTTTTCAATTGATCTGCAGAAATTTGGTCAGAATGATTGCCTTGAGGAATTCTAGGCCATTCACGAATATGGGTCATCTGGGGTAAAAAACTTGGACACTAGGTAAAATCAAAGAAAAACCTTGTGTATGCAATAGGGCCTGCATTTTATACCGGATCTTCATGAAATTTGATCAGAATCTGGATAAAATCTAGGTGGATTTGAATATGGGTCTTCTAGGTCAAATTAAAGAAAAACCTTGTGTACGCAATAGGGTCTGCATTTTACACTGGATATACATGAAATTTTGTCAGAATGATTGTCTTAATGAAATCTAGGTCAAGTTAGAATATGGGTCATCTGTGGTTAAAAACTAGGTCACTATGTCATATCAAAGAAAAACCTTGTGTATACGATAGAGACTGTATTTTTCAATTGATCTACATGAAACTTGGTCAAAATGATAGCCTTGATGAAATTAAGGTCAATTTTGAATACGGTCATCTGGATCAAAATCTAGGTCGCTAGGACAAATCAAAGGAAAAGGTTTTGTATGTGATAGAGGCTGTATTTTTCAATTGAGGTTCATGAAATTTAGTCAGAATGATTGCCTTGATCAAATCTAGGTCAAGTTTGAAAGTAGGTTACCTTGGCTTAAAAACTAGGTCACTATATCAAATTGAAGATAATATTTGTTTACACTTCAAGAGACCACATTTTTGGTCCAATCTTTGAAAATTGGTCAGAATATTTGTTTCCATCAAATCACTATTTCAAACATGTTTACACTGTTATGGTGTGTTTCTCAGGTGAGCGACCTAGGGCCATCTTGGCCCTCTTTTTTAGTTTTTTTTCCATTACAAAAGACCAGACTTCTTGTCCAGACTTACTAAAAAAAAGTTTGTGCAACATGTATGTTAAAATGTATTTTACCTAGAACCATAACACATTAGAGGATTGTTTTATTGCCTGTGAAGTGTTCTCTTCAGGATTTTACTCAGGTAGGCCAAAGGTATGGCTAACTAAGTGAAAAGTACACATAAGGTTCTTAAAAGTTTGTGTTGCAAACATCTTAAAAATTATTTAACCTGAGTCATAAAACCATGTTACAGTGTCAGGAGTGGGGGCATCTTTGTCCTATGGACACACATCTAGCTTTCATTTACGCCTTGTCATAGATAAATTTGCATAAAAGGTGCCTTTTCACCCGAGTATTTTTGTATATTTGAAAGAAGAAATACTGGCCGTTGTGACTAGCTAAATATAAAGATACTTAAGTATTGCTATACATTATATTTAGTGAGCAATTCATTTATTTTTGGTGTTTTAGATTTCGTTTTTTAGCTCACCTGTCACATAGTGACAAGGTGAGCTTTTGTGATCACCCTTCGTCCATCGTCCGTCGTCTGTGCGTAAGTCAGTCCGTCAACAATTTCTTGTCTGCACGATAGAGGTTTCATTTATGATTTTATTTTAACCAAACTTGCACACAACTTTTATCACCATAAGATCTCGGTTCTTTTCTTGAACTGGCCAGATCCCGTTATGGGTTCCAGAGTTATGGCTCCTGAAAGGGCCAAAATTAGCTATTTTGACCTTGTCTGCACAATAGCAGCTTCATTTATGATATGATTTTAACCAAACTTGCACACAACTTGTATCACCATAAGATCTTGGTTCCTTTCTTGAACTGGCCAGACTCCATTATGGGTTCCAGAGTTATGACCCCTGAAAGGGCCAGAATTAGCTATTTTGACCTTGTCTGCACAATAGCAGCTTCATTTTTAATTTTATTTTAACCAAACTTGCACACAACTTGTATGACTATAAGATTTCATTTCCTTTCTTGAACTGGCGAGATTCCATTTTGGGTTCCAGAGTTATGGCCCCTGAAAGGGCCAGAATTAGTTATTTTGACATTGTCTGCACAATAGCAGCTTCATTTATGATTTGAATTAAATCAAACTTGCAAAAAACTTGTGTCACCATAAGATCTCGGTTCCTTTCTTGAACTGGCCAGATCCCATAATGGGTTCCAGAGTTATGGCCCCTGAAAGGGCCAAAATTAGCTATTTTGACCTTGTCTGCACAAATATAGCAGCTTCATATGGAGACTTCATTTATGGTTTGATTTGATACAAACTTCCAAAATATCTTCAACAACAATAAATCTTGGATTCCATGATAAATCTTTCAGATCCAAAAGATATTTTATTTCTGATTACCTCCCCTGATTGTAATCAAAATGGATTTATATCAGTAAGTCCTTATGGGACTTATTTGAAATTTCATTATTGTCATTAGTTGGACTGAGACAATCAGGGTAGATAACTATGGACTGATTTTATGTCAAATTACCTCCCTTTATTTCAAATTAAAATGGGTATTTCTCCGTAACTAATAAAGATGCTGATCTGAAATTTCAACAGATGGACTTGGACAATCAGTGAAGATACATATTGACTGAATTTATGACAAATTACCTCCCTTTATTTTCTATCTAAATGAATACACCTTAGCAGCTTCTAATGATATTGGTTTGAAACGATCGTATCATTTTGAGCTTAGGTACTCAAGTGAGCGATATAGGGCCATCATGGCCCTCATGTTTTTTTCGTCCGTCCCGTGTGTAACACTTTGTGTCCGCTCCATATATCTTAAACCCCTTGAAGGACGTTGTGCAGAACTTACGGCTCAGCCATGTCGGCTCAAGGTCATGGTCACAACTCAACGTTAAAGTTTTCAGCCTTCGATTCTGTGTCAGCTCTGTATCTACTATACCCCTTGAAGGATTTTCATGAAACTCGGGTTAAATGATCACTTCATCAAGATAATGTCCAAAACTTATGAATTCGCCATGTCGGTTCAAGACCAATGTCACAATTCAAGGTCAAATGTTTGAGCCTTCCATTTTGTGTCCACTTTGTATCTCCTTAACCCATTGATGGATTTCCATGAAACTAGAGCTGATATATCACCTTTTCGGGACAAAGTGCAGAACTTATGAGTCAGCCATGTCGGCTCAAGGTCAAGGTCAATGTCACAACTTAAGGTCAAATATTTGAGCCTTCCATTTTGTGTCCGCTCTGTATCACTAAAACCCCTTGAAGGTTTTTCATGAAATTTGAGTCAATGATCACCTAATCAATACGATGCGCAGAACTTATGCATCAACCATGTCGGCTAAAGGTGACAACTCTAGTTCAAAGGTTTGAGCTTTCATTTTGTGTCAGATCTGTATCTCCTAAACCCCTTGAAATATTTTGAAACTCGGATCAAATGATCACCTAATCAAGACGAAAAATCAAGAGTCAGTCATGTCGGAAAAAGGTCAATGTCACAACTCTAGGCCAAAGGATTGAGCCATCCATTTTGTATCTGTTCTGTATCTTCTTAACCCCCTTGAAGGATCAAATTCATTCATGTTGTCATACATGGAATATAATATATGCTCAACAATGTCAATGCTTCCACCCAATACCATCTACCCTTTCACTTTCGTTAACATTGTGGGTGGCGGGGGGGGGGGGGTGATATAGCTGTCTTTCAGACTGCCATTTCCTATACTGTAGCTAACAAGTCTTAAATTAAAACAATAAAGGAACATAATGTTAACTTACTGTCATTTTGTCTATTCAAATTCCATAAGAATTCTTATTGTTTCAATCTTCTGTTTAGACCAATATTCAGATTGACTTTTATTTTTCATAGAAGTTGCATTTCTCAAAATCTTTTCTTGAAACGCTGTAGAGAAGAGATATCAAGTACCGAACAGTTTTACCGGTATGGGAGAGTCACCAAAATGATACTGGTAGGGTTGCAACTCTAGGGTTTGGCGTCTGACATCACCAAATGAACATTCAAAATTACGTAAAAGTCACCTACACTGATGTGTTGCAGCGTAATAATCAGTATGTCCTTTAATTATCGGACACACTGGTCAAAATGTTTATCACTTAATGTGGTAACGACGTAAAATAGATATACAATATCTGTTTTCTTCTATGTATATTCGAATAAAGCTTACACAAATATGAACTTCATAATCGGTAGTTACGCTTTGTTTATCACAGACACATTACAACCGTTTAGCTCACCTGAGCACAAAGTTTGACCGGTCATTGTCCGTCGTCGTGCGGTGTGCGTCGATCGTCGTGCTTCGTCAGTCGTCCGTCATTCGTCAATTTGCCTTGTTAACACTCTTGAGGCCACAGTTGAGACACAATCTTTATGAATCTTGGTTAGAATGTTTGTATGGATAATCACTAGGTCTTGATCGAAACTGGGTCATGTGGGGTCTAAAACTAGGTCAGTAGGCTATATCAAAGGAAAATATTGTTAACACTTTAACACTCAATCTTTATGAAACTTAGTCAGATTGTTTGTCTCGACGATGTCTATGAAAAGTTCAAAACTTGGTCATGTAGGATTAGAAACTAGGTCAGTAGGCCAGATCAAAGGAAAATCTTGTTAACACTCTGGAGTCCACAGTGTAAGTTAAAATCGCATGAAAATTAGTCAGAATGTTTGTCAAGATGACCTCTAGGTCACGTTTGAATCTGGATCATGATTCATGAGGGGTCAAAAACTAGGTCACCCAGTGAAAAATTAAAGGAAAAGCTTGATCACACTCTATATGCCACATTTATAATTTTGTCTTCATGAAACTTGGTCAGAATATTAATCTTGTTGATTGAAACTGGATCATAAGGGTTCAAAAACTAGGTCATCCGCGCAAATCAAACGAAAAGCTTGTTAACACTCTAGAGACCATATTTTAAGTTTGAAACTCATGAGAAATGGTCAGCATGTTTGTCTTGATGACCTCTAGATCAAGTTAGAACCTGGATCATGTTGGGTCAAAAACTAGGTCACCCAGTCAAATTCAAGAAAAGCTGTGTGCGTGTGTGCGTGTGTGTTTGTAAACGCAGCCAACTGGGTAATTTCGTATGAATACACACCAACAAACCGGGGATACGCCACGAACCGGGGAATTCCCCAGTTCAATCTAACAATACCACGTTAACCCTGACCTTGAAATTAGTAATCTCTCAAAATTTTTTGAGCTTATTCGAGCGTAAAATTTTTCCCCCGGGGCTTTGGGCAGGTTCTATCTTACACATATCTAAACACAAAATTTAGTGTGTACCCTTTTGCAATTTTCTACATTTCCCCCGGTTAACCTGTACGAAAACTCGTTTTTTCATACACTAAGGGTTTTAAAATTCATTATCACTAAATTTAAACCAAATGTTTTCGTCTTTTAATTTTTTACTTTTGAAATAATTTTTTAAATGTTTAAACATTAATTATTCCCCCTAATTATAAAATTTTTCCCCCCTTTCCCAAAAAGACGATATTATATATCTTTTTTCCGGAATCCCTTTTGGCCCGGGCTTATGGGTTTACCATTTCGTTTGAAAATTCCCTTTTTTAAAAAAAAAATTTTTGATAATAAAAATTTTTTAAAATTAAAATTTAAGACATACCCCAAAAATTATACCGTTTTTTATGACCCTTTTAAAATATATTCATTTTAAAAAATTTTAAAAATTAAGCGGTGCTTAAAATGCATTTTTTTTTTCCGGAAATTCTGTCAGTATTAAAATTATAAAGAATTTCTTCAAAGCTTTTTCACAACAGTTAAAGGAATATGTTAACGTTGACCCCCACTACAGCTTTTTTTCAAAGTCCCTGGGTTTTTTAAAAAGAACGTTGGTTTACCCCTCAAGAAAATACTATAAAAGCGTTGCAAAATTTAAAAGGGAATATAAACCGAAATTGAATAAATTGTGTTCAAATTTTAATAAAAATTTTTCCCCTTTTATTAAAATTTTTTTTAAATTCTTCAAATTTTTGATACATAAAATATTTTTTTTTACATTCTTTAATTCCCCCAAACTTTTAAAATTTTATTTATTTTTTTCTTTTTAAATATATTTAAAAGGGTAATTAAAAGGGTATATAAACGGCCTTTTTCCGGGCAAACTGAAATTTAATTTGGGAAACTTACACCGGGAAATAAATACTTTTTTTTAATTTAACTTGCTAAGAAATTATTTAAGGGTTTTAGGTATGGCCCCCGAAAAGTCTTTGGGGTTTTTCGCGGGATTCCCCAGGGCCTATGCCCGTTTGGGGATTATTTTGCGATTTCTTTAATTAAGCCAATTTTTTTTAAAAAAATTTTTAAACATTTCAAACCTTAAACTTTTACATAAAAAAATTTGAGGGGTATTTACCCTATAAATAAAAGCTATCGAATAATTTTAAATTTCTTTTCCTGAAATAGGCACAGCAGTATTTTTAAAATTTTTTCGAAAAAAAATAAACTTTGACAAAAAAAAGGAAAGGGGATAAGTAAATTTCTTTTTATTTGGCCATAAAAACGCAACTGTTTGAACAATACTTGTTCTTTCAAAAACCCCCGGTAACCCCTTATTTTGTTTGAAATGAAATTAATTAGATTTTTCAGCTTTGTTTTATTTCATGTATTTTGAAAATATTCGCACAAAATTTATTTGTCTCTGCCAAATGGGCGGTTTTTTGGGGTTTAAAAATTTGTTTTTTATTTTTAAAAATTTGTTTTTATAACGTTTATTTTTTGGTCTGGGGTTTATTCATCTTCAGCCGACATAGGTTTGCTTAAAATTTGGTTTTGAAAGCCCTCTCGAGGTTCCCTTTTGGTTAAGGGAAAAAAATTAAGTTGCAAAAACTCAATTTCACTTCAACAGTTTTGCAAAAAATACAGATTTTTTTTGGTCTCCCAAAAGTAAAGTAAAATACTTATCCCTCTCAAAAAACGCTTTTAAAAAAACGGTTTCTTTTTAAATGTTAAATACCCCCTCCCAATTTTATAAAAAACGGGCTGTCTGCGGGAAGGCCAATTATGAATGTCAAGGGAAATAAATACCCCCAAAGGGGCCGGTTTTTAAACCAGTTTTTTTTTATGAGTTTTTTGTCAAATTTAGGAGACCCAAAATCTTCCATTAGTACATTATCTGAAGGTTTTTAAATCTACTACACAAAAAGGAAAAAAGGGATAAAAGGGAAAATCCTTAACCAAAACGTTGTTAATTACAGTTTAAAAAAAAACCCCCTAGACCCTGCAAACTCGTGAATTATTTTAAACACGGAATTTTGCGGGGTTTTTTGTTCACGGTCCCCAAAGTAGAAATTCATGTTAAAAAAAATTTTAACCCCCAAAGCAAAGGACAAAAGTGGGTAAAAAGTCCGAAATAATTGAAAATTTTACAACGGCCCTAAAAAAATAAAAATGCTGGGGCTGCACGGGTTTTTTAACATTTATCAAAATATGAAGTGTGAGATCCAACAAACCCACAGGGAAAAAAAAAACCAAAGGGAAAAAAACAATTTTTAAATCTTATATTCTCATGCAAAAGAACAACAAAAAAAAAAACAAAAATAAATTAGGTGTTCATTTAGGGGACAGAAAAACCCCTGTAGAAAAATTGTCCCCCAAAACCTGAAAACCTGAAGCACATTTTTTTAAGTACTTATAGTTCCCCAAAACCGCAGGGAAATTTGCTTTTTTTTTTTAATAAGCGTTTTACTTTGTAAACTATCGTTTTAAAGTTGTAACCCCCCCCCCCCGGTTTCTGTTTTTTCGAGACCTTTTGATATATCAAGTATTATAAAAGGGGTCTCGTAAAATTTTTAAGGTAAAAAAACTCAGTCTCGTGGTTACAGAAAAAACCAAGGATAATTTTTTTAAAATAAAAAATGCCCCTTTAACCAAAAGGAAAATTTTTTCTCCCATTTGACATTTATCTTTCAAAAAAGTTTGAATATGGCAAAAATTATCTGCAAAAGATTTTTTCTTCAACTTGGGGTCCGTAGAAAAACAACTTTTTTAAGAAATTTTGTTTGTGGATCAGTTTTGTACATTCAATGATATATCCACCGTATGTTTTTGGGCGGTGGGAAACTTAATTGGTTTTTTTGGGAAACGGGAGCAAAAAAAGATTTGTAAATTGAACGAAAAGGGGCGAAAAAAATAAAAAAAAACAAAAAACAAACAGACAGCCCCAAAGGGTCAAAAAATTAAAATTTGTTATGCATTGAATGAATTCCGATATCTTCATAACTTATCACACATGAACTAATCTTTAAAAGGGAAACTTAAAAACAGAAAAATTTTATCCCGGGGAAAAGTGAAAAAAAAGGGTTTTTTATTAAAAAAAAAGTTTTCAAATAATAACGCCATTTTTTTTGTTTACATAAAATTATTTCTTTCCTTCATTAAAAGTAACCCCCCAACACAAATAAGACTTTTTCCCAAATTCCAAATGCACACTAACGCTGAATTTAAATTATAGGTGCAATTAAAATTTATTTTTTTTTTGACAGTGGCGTAACAATGTTTTAAATAGAAATTAACAGCTCGGGGAAAATACAAATATTTCAAAACAAAAAAATTTACTTGGGACAAAAAAGTTTGGAAAAAAAAACAACAACCTAAAATGCTTTTTTAAAAAAACCTATGACTGTTTAAAATTTTTACTTTCCTTGATCAGAAGGTTTTTCCCACAGCTTTTTGTTACAAAAAAAAGTTTTTATACGTCTCCCTTTGAATAAAAAACAAAATATATTTTGAATTGCGGAAAACCCGCTGTTTCTTCATTTCCTCCCTTTGGTAAAAATACTATATAAAATTTTCGTGAAAAAAACCTGTAAGAAATTTTTTGGGAAAAAAAAAAATTCTTTTCATTTTTCAAAAAAAAAAATTTGGGGGAAAAAAGGATTTTCCCAGTGGGGACCCGGGAACTCAGGCCCCTAAACCAAATTCGGGGAAAATTAACTGTGTAAATTTCCGTCCTGGGGTGTGAACCCTCGTTTTCAAAAAAATTAAATTTTAAAAACAAAAACTTTTTTCCCGAAAATATATTGGAAACCCAAATTATATATGACCGGAAATGCGTTTTTTTTAATTCTTTGTTAATTTTAATGTGATTTTCTCAGGCAAGAAAAAAAAAAATTTTCAGGGCAAAATCGGGGAACGCGAATAAATTGGGGAGGTTGAATGAACGTTCCCCGATTTTTAAAATTTCTTGTTTCCCCCATATCAAACCTGAAATTTTTATTTTGAAAATTATCGAAAAAAGTTTTTTTCTAAAAAATCAAGTTTTCATTAACCTGTTAGGGAGGGAAAATAAATCTTTGTCACGTTAAATTCTTCGTGATTTAAGGTTTTGTGCTATCTTTTTAAAAATTTAAAAAAAACCTCGTTTAACTCTATTTTTTTTCGTCAAAATTTTAAAAAAAAAGGGTCCATGTATGAAAAGGGGGTGTTTTGGGCCCCCATTCCAAATTGTTTAAATATGTATAAAACAATTTGGGGCAAATGTATGTTTTTTCCTCATTTCATTTCCCAAAAAATTTCTCAAATAACCTTTAAAATTTTCATAAATAAAAATTTTTTTGGGGGTTGATTCGTTTGATTAAATTAGGGGTTAAACGTCAAAAAATTTAAAAAAACAGTGGAGTTTTTTTTTAGAAAATTTAAAAATTTTTTCCACGAAAAATAATTTTCCCAAAAGTGTACTTTTCTTTAAAAAAATTAAAAACTCCCGAAAAAAAATTTGAAAAGGAAAAAAAAATTAAAGGGGTAAAAACTTTTCCTTACTAAAATTTCCAGCCAAAATTGAAAAATGGAAAATTTGGGTTTTTTCTTTGATTTTTTTTCGAATTAAGACAGAAAGGGGGTTTTGAACCTTTTTTATGCCCATAGTCTTCTTTTTTAAATTTACCACAAAATAATCCAAACTATAATAAATTAAAGGGACTCTTTTCCCCAGGTAACGGAATGTCCTGAATATAACTTCACGTAAATGAAGGTCTGAGCTAAATTTTCCCTTTTCCCCTTTTTTAATCATAAAATTTCCCTTAAATTTTAATACCTCTACTGTGTGTTCTCCCAGTGTTTCATCTGAATGACTTTGGTTTGCCCTTTTTTCTGTCTGTGTCTATCTGTCGGTCTGAACTCAATCCGTCTGTAAAACTGTCATTTTCGATCATAAAATTTAATTCCAAAAAAAAAGTAAAATTTTTGAAAAAACCCAATATTATATAAAAAATTTTAAAAAGTAATCAAAATATAAAATAATTGAAAATTTATTTTCTTTGTTTCTGTTTTCCTTTGTGTTTCATTGGTAACAACACGTCAAAATTTTAAAAAAAGGACCTTTTTAAAAAATTTTGAATTTTAATTGTCACCCTACGAAATAAAAGGTTTTAAAAACTCTTTAAAATTTAAAATTTTTAAAATTTTTTCCCCTGGGTTTTGCACTGGAGAGTTTGGAAAAAGTCAAGTTTAAAAATTCAAAACCTCAATTTTTTTCTTTCTTTTATTTGCAAACCCTGCGCATTACTCCCAGGAGGGGGTTTTAACCCATCACGTCAAATTTTACTTTTCAAACAGAAAATCTAAGTAAGTACTGGCAAAAATAAATTTAAAGGGACGATTTGCTGTTTTTTGATTAATATAGACAAAACCCTGTAATCGGATGTTTCGGGAAATTTAATAATCCCAAGTTTCCCTTTTTAAATTCGGCCCGATACAAGAAGGAACGGTAAAGCTTTACATGGTCGATTTTGACGGGTTTTCCAGATGTTTTAACGCAAAACGGGGGGAAAAGGGCCCCGAAACCTTTTCCCTTTTAAAGGAAAACAAAACTAAGTTTTTCGGCGAAAAATCCCAAAAGGGTTTCCAATTTGCCTTTCTATTTGGGGGCGGGGTGGTGATTTTTCCCGTGAAAAGTTTCACATTTCATTCCCTTTTTTAACAGATTAAACTTAACCAATTTGCTTTTTCATTAAAAAAAATCAGAGGTTCGTCACAGCCCCAAAAAAAACCTCAGATTTTTTTTTTCATTTACTAGTACTTGGGAGTAGGGAAAATTTTCAACCGGGGGGGTTTCACCCCAATTCACGCCGTTTTTATGATAAAAAACAGAAATCAAAAAAAAAAGTATTGCTAAATATAAATAAAAAAAAACCTTTTTCCCTGTAATGAACAAAAACAAAAAAACTTTCGGCGAAAAAAAACCAGAGGTTTCAACGGGGGAAAAAAAAATAGAAAAACCTCAAAAAATGCGAAAATGGCTATTTTTCCCAAAAACCTTTTATAATCCCCTTTTAAGTTTCACCCTAACCAAAAACGTCAATATTTTTCCATACTGATTTTTCAAATTTCAAATGGTTTGTGTCTCGTTTTTTGGGTGACTCAGTTTTTTTGTTTCTTTTGCTTTTAAAAAGTTCTTTCCCGACGAAAATTTAGTTTTGCACGTGCTTAAAACAAATTGAATTTTTAAATATAATTTTTCCCTAAGTAAAAAAAAGGGAAATCGCATTTAAAAAAAAGAATTTAGTTTTAAATTCGAAAATATGCCCCGGGTCTTTCGCGGAAGAACTGTCCCTTCAAACAGCCGGGGCAATTTTTCCCGTTTGCAGAACTCGTGCATATTTCCAATAAAAAAACAAAAACCTATAATTTAAACCCGGCGTGAAGGGGGCAGTACAGCAGTGGGAGCAAAAAAAGAGTTTACTCCCTACATTTTACAGCAGTTAATTGCGGGGGGGTTAACTGCCAGAAAAAAAGAGAATTTACGGGCTGTTTTTTTTTTTTTTTTTTGGGGGGGGGGGGGGGGGCCCAGTTCAGCCTTTTAATGGTTTTTCGTCAGTACTTATAGTTTTTTAACCCGGCAACATTGCATAAAGTTAAAATTGTTTGTACTACTAGCATTAACGGGCTACACGCAAGCAATTACCCCACTTCAAAATGCTTTTTATACCATTTGATTTTACTGGCATCAGGTATTTGGTATATCAGGGGCCCAACATGAAAATACTGCCAGCAAAAATTTTGGGTCACAAAATCATTTTTTCTGTTTCCTGAAAATGTTACGCCTCGTCATTTATTTGTTTAGTTTGGGTAAATTTTTAATTTAAAGGGTTTCATCTGTTTTTTATATACATTAAAATCTTTTGAATTTAAAAGGGTTTTTTGAGGTTTTTTTGGTTTATATCAAGGTCAAGGGAAAGGGGTTTAAAAGGCGCCATCTAATGGAATAGGGGGGGGGGGGGGAAAACCTTCGAAAAGGGGACGCCACGTCTTTGGGTTCTTAAACGTTTGAAAAGCCCCCAAAAAAAGGGGGGCCCCGTTTCCCCCAAAATTTTCCCAATTTCCCCCCATCCGGTTTTAACCTTAAAACCCGTCCCCCAAAAGGGGGACCCAAGGGGGACTATTGTACCCCCTAATTCCCTTCTTCTTTGGCCCCTCCCCCTCCCAAAAAAATTTAAAAAAAGTCTCCCCCCCCTTTAACCCCACGGGCCCCCCCCTTCCAAAACCAACCCTCGGTTCCATTTTGGGGACCCTTTCCCAAAATTTTAAAACAAAGAAGAAAATTCCCAAAAAACGGGTTTTTATTGCAACCGAAAGGAAAACCCCTTTTTAAAACCCTTTTTCTCAATTAAAACCCGAAGCCCCAGAGCAAAAATATTTTGTGTGAACAATTCCTAAGGGGTCTCACCCAAAATTTTTTCAAATCCTGACCCCGGGTTTTAAAAAAAAACCCCCCCCCAGGGGTCCAAAACATTTTTTCATAGGAAAAACCCAAAAAAAAAATTTTTTTAAAAAAAAAAAAGCCCTAGAGCTTTGATTTTTTGGGCTTTTTCAAATTTTCAAATGGGGCGTCTGCTAAAAATTTTTCAAATCATGACCTTTAAGGCAAAATTGACCCCCCCACCAGGAATTTCCCCTTTATTTTTAAAAAGGAAAATCCTTTTAAAAAAATTTTAAAAATTTAAAACCCGAAGGTTGAGCTTGAAATTTTTTACCTTAGCAGTGCCAGTGAACCCTTTTTTTAAAATTTTTTCAAACATGACCCCGGGGTCCCAAAATTTACCCGCCCCAGGGAACTTTATTTTACCCTAGGAAAATTTTTCAAAAAATTTCTGAAAATAAACCCGAAGGCCTAGAGCTTAATATTTCACTGTTTCATTGCCAAAATAACTTAAAAAAAATTTTTCAAAACATGACCCCCGGAACAAAAGACTCCGCCCCTAGGGTTTTTCTTGAAAGGGAAATAGAAAAAAACTTCAAAAAATTTTTAAAAAAAAACCCCAAAGGGGCCCAGAGCTTTTGGGTATTGACCTGTAGGGTTGCCTAGTGGACCCTACAAAATTTTTTCAAATCTTGACCCCCCGGGCAAATTGAACCCCGCCCCCGGGGGTTAAAATTATGAAAATAGGGAAATTTCATAAAAAATTTTCTAAAAAAAAACCAGAAGGGCCCAGATCTTAGATATTTTATACATGTTTTTTAACATTGCCTTTTGAAAACTTTTACAACTTTTTTCAAAACTTTACCCCCGGGGAAAAAATTTTTCCCCCCCCCCCCCCCCCCCCCAGGGGGTTTCTTGATTGTACATCCGGAAATCTTCCCCGAAAAATTTTTTTTTAAAAAAAACAATTTGACTTTTTAAACCTGAAACTTTATAATTTCTTCCCGGGGGAGCGATCCGGGTCACTTGCCCCCCTTTTTTTTTTGTTTTTTTTTTAAACATTTTCAAAAAAATTTTGTATTTATTGTAGTTCAAAAAAGGGGGAATATAACTACTGCCCACTTTAAAATTTAAAAATCTTTTCTGAATTTAAATTTTTTTTCCACAAAGCTAGAAAGAACGCAAAGAAGAAAAACAAAATATAATTTTTGATTAAATTTTATGGCTAAGATTTTGTCAGCTTTTGGGCGGGATTCTTTTTTAAACGCTCAGATAAAAACTTCCCGTTGTTTTCAGCATGAAAATTTTTTCAGAATTTTAAAAAAATGAAATTTTATGGTGGGTATAGCCACTAAATCGAGCCATTTTCAACTTTTGCTTGGGCAACAAACCGGGTGATATGAATGAAATGAAGTTTAAAAATGAAAAAACGGTGGGCCCTCTCTAAAAACCCTTTTTGTAAAAAATTTTGAAACCCCGGGCCCCCCGAAACATGATCGTTCAAGGGTTTTTTTTAAAACAGCCCCACAAAAAAATAAATTTTAAAAAATTTTTTTAAAAATGAATATGAATAAACGAGAGGAAGTATAACAATTAAAATTCCCCTTTTTAGAAATTAAAATGCTAACTTCAATTTTTTCTTTTTTAAAAAAATTTTTTGATTGCCTTTTTTTGTTTTCCCTACAAAAAAAATACAAGCATACCTTTAAAAACCCAAAAAACCAAAAAAAAAAAAAACAAAAAAAGGAAAAAAACCCAAAAGCAAAAAAAAAAAATTGGGCCGGCTTAAATAAAATTTTAAAAAACGGCAATACGCCCCTTTCCAAAAATGTTAACTTTACCTTTTTAAATGAACTTTTTTAAAACCCTGGTTAACAAATAAATGCCTTTTCCCGTTTTTGGGAAACTTAAAAAAAGTGACCCAAAGGAAAAAAAATGGTTGGGAAATATTTTCTTTTCTAATTTTTCCATCAAAAAATTTCCCACACCCCCCCATATGGGCCCCAAATTTCCACTTTTTTTAGGGGCCCCAAACGAGGAAACAAGGTTTTTGGGTCCGGCGGTCACCCCTATCCGGTAAAGTTTTTCAATGGGACATTTGTTAGGAATTATTCCCCTTTTCTAACAAATCCGTCAAAAAAAATTTCCCCCACCCCATATCGGACCCAAAGACACACTTTTTTGGGGGGTCCGTCAAACGAGCGAAACCCAAAAGGGTTTTGGGGTCCCGGGACGGTCCCCTCTATCCCGGGAAAAAAATTTTTCAATTGGGGAAATTTTAAGTTCCCGGGACCCAAAAATTTAGTGCCCTTTTAAAACAAAAAAGTTAAAGAAAACGGGGGGTTTAAAAAAAGAATAAAAAACAATTTTTTATTCCGGTAATTCTGACTTTAAGTTGGTCGAAAAATGAAGAGTCCCCCTCCCACATAAAATTTAAAGGGCATATTAAAAGGGGGCGGACAAGAAAAACAGAAATAATTGCCATTTATGCATCTGAAAAAACCTTAAATTTTGTCGGGTTTTCGCCCCTTTTCAACATGAATAAACCCCAAATTTTTGGGCCCCCCCCGGACCCACACCCCCCCACACCTCGAACCCCGGGGCCTCCCCCAAAAAAAAGTTTTCCCGGAATGGCGGCCAAACCCGTGCCCTGGTGAGGGACAAACCCCCTCTACAAAAGGGCCCCCCGGTCCCATTAAAAAAAAAAAAATAAAGGACTGGGCGGTGGGGGGGGCCCCCCCAAAAAAAAAAATGAAAATTTCCCAAAATGGCCCGAAACCAACTTTGAGACCCCCACACGAGTAAAAAAGGGTTTTCCCCGGGAAAAGCCCCTATTGCTGGCCCCCCATTTGGGCCGCCACCCTCCAAACGGGCCCCCCAGGTCTCAACAATTTTAATGCTGGAACGATTTAGGGCCCTCCCGGACCAAAGCCCCCTCACACCTCGACCCCCCTTCCCCCCGATTTAAAATTTTTTCCCCCCCTGGCGGTTTAAACCGTGCCGGTTGGGATTTCCCCTCTACAACGGCCCCCGGTCCGATCTAAAAAAAAAGGGCTAGGGGGGGAGCTGGGGGCCCCCCAAAAATTTTCATTTATCCCAAAAACTACATTATTCGATGGAAAACCCCCTAAATCGTTTAGCCTAAATTTTCTTTTCGGAGCCAGGAAAACCCATTCTACCGCAAACAACTTTTTTTCAATTTATTCCAACCCCACTCAATAATCATTAAAAATCACAATGAAAATAAAAGCCCACAAAAAAATTTTCTAATTTTTTTTAGAAAACGGCCGGGCCAAAATTATTTAAAATTTTCACAAATTTTCCTAGGGGTAGGAGCAGGGGGTGGGTGGGGGGGGGGGGGAGGGAGGCCCCACTCAGCGGAAATAACAGTACAGAAAAGGAAAAAAGGCCCAAAAAGATAAAAAATTTGGGAGAAGAGTTTGGCGGGAATTTTTTTTTCCTTAAATTTTGGAAAAATTTTAAAAAAAATTTTTTTTTGATGTGATCTGTGGCCCCAGCACAAAAAGAGCTCAAAAGGCACGTAAAATCGATTTTTTTTGAAGCCCGTTTTACTCGTAAAATATCTTACAACAACAAAAGGGTTCAGGATTTTTTTTTTTATTTTTCCAAAAAAAGCACAATTTTTTTCTAAATATGTCAGAGACATTCATAAATAGAAAATGATACCCTGCAAACTTTTAACAGAAATTTCTTTATTAAAAAAGAGCATAATTTTTAAAAATTAAAACAGCATTTTTGCCGTGCGAGGTGAAGATTTTTCTACCTCAGTTTTTAAAACGGTAGAACCCAATGCAACTTTAGGTAAATTTTTAATTAAATTTTTTATTTTTTTTAAATAACACGCAAAACCGTTTATCATGCAAACAGGGGTTTGGTTTTTTACCCTTTGACACTGTCATTTTTATGCTGATTTTGGGTTTCCCAAAAACCAAATTCCCTTTAATTAAGGGAAGTTTTTTTTTATTTCCATACAAATAAAAACAAGGAAAAAAAGTGGGAAACGTGAAAATTTTTAAAAAACATACTTTCATTCAAAAACTCTATTTAAGAAATGACACCAAACCATTTTGGGGAAAGAATTTTAAAATGTTTTTTTCGATGGGGTTTTCGAATGTCGAGACGTTTGTTATGAAAAAATGCAGCCGTTTTTTTATTTTCCTGTTTGTTAAGAATTTTTCCCAAAAAATGCAAAAAGAAAAACTAAAAAATTTTTAAATTTTCTGAGAGATGCCCCCCCAAATTTTGGGGAAAAAAATTTTGTTTAAGGGCGACTGTTTTTTGAAAAAAATAAAGAAAAAATCTTTTTTTGTTATCCCGTTTTCAAACAAAAATACTTTTTTTAATTCTTCCGCAAACTTTGCAATTTAAACTTTAATTTTAAAACAAAGAAAAAACCCTTTCCTTTTTACATGTAAAGTAACCAGTTTAGTTTACGTATTGGGTTTTCCTGTAATAACGTTTTTTGGAAGATCAAAAGAGGGGTTGTCAAAAAATTTAAAATAACCCTTTTTCAACGATAACTTTTGAATTGTCCTTCTTTTTTTTTCAAAAAAATTTAAAAAAAATTTTTTTTTGGGAATTGGCCCCAAGTTTCAGAAAATAAATTTGCCCCCCGAATTGCCCAAACCCTAGACCGTTTAAAGGGGGCGATTTAAAAGTTAAGATTAAATTTTTTGCCCCCGGGAACAAAAAATTTAAAAATTTTTACTTTGTTTGTTTTTGCAGTTTGAACAAACCTTTTCCCCTAAGAAAAATTTTTGCATGAATTTTTTCCCTTTTAAAAAAAACAATACCCTTTTACAACATAAAAGCAAAGTTTCATAACCTTTAAAAGGGCCTTGGGAACATGAACCCCTTTTTGTTGAAAAAAAAAACTAACCCTTTCTGGGGAAAAAAATTATGAAAGCATAATTTTTCCCTTGAAAAATTTAAAACCACCTAAATTTGTTTCTTAAACTGATTGATTTTTTTCTATACACCTCAAAGAAAATGGGAAAACAAGGCTGACTCCCTTAAAATTTTTAAAAAATGTTAAACACTTTGGGAAAAACTAAAGCCCAAAATCATAGCTAACCACGGAAAATTTAAGCTTTTTTGCGCGGTTTTTTTTTTAGCGATCCCTTTTTGGAAAAAAAAAAGTTTCAAAAAGCATAGGCTATAAAGTGTGTTGAACCCAAATCCGAAAAATTTTAAATTTTTGACGGTTTTAAATAAAAGAAATGCTGCGGGTGCAGGGTTTAAAAAAAAATCCCTTTTGGAAAAAATAAAGAAACCCCCGGGGCGTCAACTAAGCACATGGGAAAACACCCGCAAAACCAAAAATTTTAAAGCAGAAAAAAAAATTGTTCACAAAAAGAACCGATATATCCTACAGAAAAATTGCCCCCGTTCTGCCCAACGAACACACTATTTTTAAAAAGTAAATCATGAATTTCAATAAATTTTTAAACGCTTTTCTTTTTAAATTTTAAACCCTTTGGGTTTTTTGCAATTTTAAAAAAATTAAATTTAAATTTTTACACAAAAAACCCCTTGACGTTTTTAAAATTTGAAAGCTCAAAGTCCAGTGCGTTTCCGACATACCCAAAACCCAAAGGGTTTTTTTTAAAAATCATGTGCTCATTAAAACCAAAAGGGGTTTTTTTCTGAATGGGCAAACCAAACGTTTTAAAAAAAGTATGAGTATTGACAAAAAAAATTTTATTGCCATGAAATTTTTCTTCAACTACAGGTCCGTAGAAGTTCAAATTTTAACAAAAAAAAGTTTTAAAGAAAATTTTTTTTGTTGGACGGGGGGGAAAAATTTCCCCACTCCCGCTTATCTTTTTTTTCATTCCCGTGGTATATCACACCGTGCGTTATTTCGGTTGCATTTTATGTGTTAAAATTTTTTGGGAAAAAAAGGGAAAGAAAAAATTTTTGATTTATTGAACTGAAAGTGAGTGAAATTTGATCCCAACACAGTTTCTACAGATGAGGGTTTCCCCCAAAGGATTAAAAAAATACATATGAAAGCACGTATGAAAACCCAAAAATTAAATACATTTTACAAAACGCTTTATTGAAATTTTTAAAACCCGAAAAATTTTATTGCGATTGAAGGGAATTTTTTGAATAAAAAGCTTTTAAAAACATAACGATATTAATTTGTTGTTACATGTTTGGATTTTCATACTTTATCATTTAAAAATGACCGAAACAAAAAAGACATTTTCCCATTTTGGTGACACATTTAAAGGGAAATTTAAAAATGGGTGCAAGCAATTTAAACTTAAGGTTTGACAGTGGCATACGTATGATTTACTGGGGGATTAAAAAACATTTTAGGGAAACCCCAAAAATAAATAATCATTAAAAAAACTTAAAGATATAAACGTTTTGATTAAAACAACAATTCATGAAATTTTAAAAAACCTATGACTGTTTTCATTTAATCTCCTTGGGTCAAACGATTTTTAACGAGCATTCCTTTTTTTCATTAAAAATTTTTTTTGAAGAGTACTGATTAAAAAAAATTTGGCGGTAAATTCAGGGGTTTGCTTTTTATTTTTTTCTCTTACCTTTGTAATGTTTTACTTTTATACTTTTTTGTGATCGAAACTCCCCAAAAGTTTTTTGGGAATTTAATCATGTTTGTTTCCCAAAAGGGAAAAAACGTCCAAAATTGGGAAAAAAACTTTCCCGGGGTGGGATTCGAAAACACGCCCCTTTACAAAAATTTTTAAAGATTTAATATGGGAAAAATCAAAAGTTTTTCCCGAACCCTGGTTTTTTTAAAAAAAAAAAGGTTTTTAAAAAAAAAAACCCTTTTTTGGGAAAATGTTTAGAAAAAAAATAACCCAAGACGGAAAAGCTGTAAACTTTTTTTTTTGTCTTTTTTTAAAAATTTTTGCTATTTTTAGGGCCCAAAAAATAAAAGATTTTCATGCAAAAGTCCGGGGAAAACGAGTCATTTCGGAGTTTGAATTTAAGGGTTTCCCCCAAACTTTATTTCCTGTTTTCCCCATATTTGAAAACCCAAAATTTTATTTGTAAATTTTTAAAAAGCGCAAAATTCTTTTTTCCAAAAAAAATCAAATTTTTTTAAAACCCGTTAAACGGAGGAAAAGGCAAAAAAAAAAAATGCTTTTTTTCTGCCATCCGGGTTTAGAGTCATGTGTTTTCCTCGTTCTATCTTTTTAAATTAAATTTCCTACCACTGTTTGTCTCAAGCCCGAGTCATGAGTTAATAATCTACCAGGGAAAAGCCCTTTTTTTAATGTTATCTTTTTTTAAACTTTAAACATGATTTTAAAAAGTAAACGGTAATATGTGTATGGGTAATGTGTAACAAAGGATTTATAATAAAAAACCCCTTTTTAAATTTTTAGGAAACAACAACCCGGGAAAAAATTAAATGAAAATTTTCGCCGAAAGGGGGGCTTAAACCAAATAAGTTGTCTGTGTTTTTGTTGAAGCATGATTTCGTTTTTAAACCGAAAGGTTTTTTAAAAAGGGAAACCCCCACTAAAAAGTTTGACGTTAATTCGTCTTTTAAAAGTAGAATGAAGGAAAAAAAAATTTCTGCTTAGCACAAACAAGGGGGGAAACCAGGGATTGGGGCATTTTTTTTTCCGGTCCTACAGCTGTTCGTTGTTTTATTTTTATTTTTTAATTATTATTTCCCGAAACCCGGTTTTGCAAGAAAAAGATTTAACCCCTGGGTTTTAGGGCAGAAGGAAAAATCCGGCCCGGGGAATGTTTAGGCGGTAACTCAAGGAGCCTCGTTAAAACCCCCAAAACGGGTTTCCCCCGAGGGCCCGGGTATTTTTCCCATTTTGCACCCCCTAAAACCATGAAAGGGAAATTTTTTAAATCGAAGTTCAAAAGGTTTCTGTAGGGAATGGAATTTATTTAAGGGCCCAACTGAAAAAAACCCGATTCCCGTTTTTTGCTTTAATTTTGTCCTCTGCATCATGAGTTGGTTTGTTTTCGATTGTTCTATGTCTTGCATAAACAGTTATTTTAAAAGTTTAAAATTTGAAAATAGACAATTTTTTGATTGAAATTCCCAATTTATTTAAGTGCTTTCATGTTTCCTACAAAACAGAATATAGAACTTTCTCTATTTTCTTACCCCCTCTGTTTTTTGGGGGTTAGAATCGCTGACTTTAAAAACACTTATAATTTCCACTGGGTTTAAGGGGATTTTGGGTTTTAAAACCTTTCTACCCACTAGGTTCTTTATGTAAGAAAGGGTTACAGCTTTAGTTAAATACTTGATTTTTCCAGGGAAAAAAATTTTTGGGGGAAAAAGCCCAAACCCGACATAAAAGAAATAGTGTTTTTTAAAAGGCGAAAACCCTCAAAACAAAATTTAAACCCCCCGATTGTCTTTTTTTCAAATATATGAAAAGTAACCGGACTTCCGGGTTTTACCTTTTAAAAAGGGTAGTTCCTGTTTCAAATTTACACACTTACCCGGTTTTTATACACTGGGAAACCCCCTTTAGTCTTTACACTAACTCCCCGTTTTTTTTGAAACACACAAATTCCACATTTCGATATACACAAAACCCCCCGGTTTTTTTACACATTCACCTCAGTTGGTTTTAAAAAACCCCTATTTCCCCCCTGAATTGAAAAATTCCCTTTCTTAACAAATTTAAGATAGCTTTTTAAATTTAAAACCCCGGGGTTTAAATTTTAAAAATCAAAGAATAAAGTTGAAAGAAAAAAAGAAAACTGAAACAAAAGTAAAAAGAAGTTTCCCCTTGGAAAGGTTTTTTAGCTTTTTATCCCCGATGGGTTTCTTTTTAAAGGAAAGTGTGCGCGCGTGTGTGGTATTTTATTTTTGGGGGAAAAATGCCAAGCAAAGAAAACCCTTTTTCAGAATTTTTAATCATCGCAATAGAACAATTTTGCTATTGCCTTCCAACATTTGGGAGTTTAAAAGGGTTTACTTCGAGTGCTTGAAGGGCATCGAAAGGATAGGGAACGGCTTTTAACACACCCGCCCAACATTAAAAAAATGTGATCGGGTTAGATTAACGACGATCAAAAGATTAAAGCTTCAAACAGACAAAGTATGTGGTTTGAATATCTTCTCACTACAACAATATTCATTCTGCAAACGTGCATTACTGTTTTACTTTAATAAGCTCATGGTAACATTACAGAACTTCCGGAAATCAAAACTTTCGAAAAAATTTTTTTACTTTATTTCTATCACCCAAAAAATATAAACCCCCCAAGACACATTTGAAGTTTCAATTCAATATCTGTATTAGTTCTGGAGACAGGAACTTGCATGGTTAACTTTAACCAGGATTTATTTTGTCCAAAAGAAGGCATAATTTGTCCAAAATACATGTCAGCGTTATGGGACTGGATCCAGTGCAGTTGGTAACTGACCTAGAAGAAGAACAAAATAAGTTTCAGTCTACATGTATATGTCCTAAAATGATAGTTAAAGGTTATAGAGCAGTAATTCGGTTCAAAATCTGCATCCGTGGTGTAGTCAAAAGAAGTCCCTAATGAACAGATCCTAATTTTCCATTTATCGCGAATTTGCGTGTAAACCGGGGGCCAAATGGGCATTATTTTACTCGTGGAATGAATATTACATAAAATAAGACACTTTTCATGCTAATATTCGCATGTTATCGAGTTGTTACTATTAAACGTAAGTAGGGTGTTTATTCTGCAGACCGCTTTCTGAAATGCGGCCATATGAGAGTACCTAACTTCAGTGTAAAATAGGTCTACGACGGAGTGAAAATCTAGAAACTGTATCAAAAGTGTTCTTAAGTAGCTTAATTTTATATGAAACAAAGAACAATTTCTTTTGTTGGTATATAGTCTATATGTACTTACATGTAAAACTAAAGCACGGTGTGACGCCGACGCTGACGTTGACGCCGAAACCAGGCTGAATATAATAGCTCGGACTATTCTTAGAAAAGTCGAGCTAAAAATAGAGGCATCGTGGGATTCGAACCGTAGACCTTTTAATCGACAACCAAACGTTTCATACATTTAATGATTGGAACTTGACAGTATTAAAGACATCATATACAATGTACATGTATAAGCACTGCATATACATGTATAAACACTGCACATACAAGTAGAGCCTCTTCGTATGTACAGCATAAAGTGC
Source organism: Mercenaria mercenaria (assembly GCF_021730395.1). Classification (NCBI taxonomy): domain Eukaryota; kingdom Metazoa; phylum Mollusca; class Bivalvia; order Venerida; family Veneridae; genus Mercenaria; species Mercenaria mercenaria. Next base: position 14,489 of record NW_026463113.1, on the reverse strand, counting down.
TTTATCAACATCAGAAAACTGAAAATTTCTGTTTTAAGTTGTACTTCGTGCAAGATTTCGACATATTCATGAAGACTATATTAGTTACCAAATTCAGAGCAGTATGAATATGCGATAATGATACATTTTCTGTACAGCTAACCATAGATCGTTTGAGTAATTCTGCAATATGCATTATTTTGCATGTAACTCATCACCTTAATTCACTTTAAAAATGTAATGCTTATTTTGTAGATATCCAGTTGTCGGTGACAGAAGGACTCCAAAAGTTACAAGGTAAGAATATTAACTTTATCGGAAAATATAAAGGAAGAAAGTTTCGACTTTTGGGGTCGAACTTATTCCAACATTACCGTTTCGGTCTAGAATAACTGGTATTTAAGGAAATGAAACACAGAGATAATCTTTCAAAAATATCATGGCAAATTTTTTGAATACTACATCTTGAATTCTGAAGTAATGTCTGATAGCTATTATTGCGCTTACTGTGTATCGTATACTGCATTGTTCTATTACAGGTAAGCTTTGCATAGATTGTGCTTAGAATATCAGACATTTCTATCAGTTTCTAGCCAGTACTGGTACGCTACGTTTAAAATCATAACATCTTTGACCGAAAGCAAAATCTTTGACCTTGACCGAAGGCGTTAAGGTTTAAAAACTCTGAACATAGAATTTCTAACCAAATTTATACATAAAATTTCTATAACAAACTCATCGGCATTGGAGCTGAAAGTGTTTTGAACACCAAACACGTGTATTTCATTAACAGGAGTTAAATTGTATTCATACATCACTGCAGATGTGTCTGGTATTTATACAGTTATGGCAATTATTCATCAGATGCTTCTTGTACTGCTTTTTATGCAATGCATGCATGTGAATAAATAAAATGAAACTAATATTTTATTAAATTGATTTTCATTGTTGATAGATTTGCAGTACTGCGTTCAATTGAAATCTAATGGAAGCTACACTTAGATAACTAATTTTCATAGATTGGTTTAGATTTCATTTTGAGGACGTTCTGTATCTTATAAGTAACTAAGGCTTTTAAATCATAAAATAATTATGTTGGAATTCATTTATTGTTCTTACATTATTTCTTGTATATATGCTAGATGCATTTCTTTGAAAATGATAATGTGTGAGTTTCAAAAGCATCAAAATTCAAACTCTTACAATACTTTCATTCTCGATTGTTGCAATTTTAACCAATACATACAAAAGTACTATTTTCTTTCCCTGTTTAAAGCTCCCCCACGCGATGAAAAGATACAAGACTTGCAAGAAACGGATGAAACAGAAGATATGGGCACATGTGATCAACACAAAGAGAGAATTTCATTCTTCTGTGAAACAGAGAACACTCTTTGCTGTCATGTGTGCAAAAAGGAGCAGCATGAAAAATGTAAAGGCATTCAACCAGTATCTGAGGAAATATTGGAGTGGAAATGCAATCCAGCATTGGAAATACAACGACTTCAGACTGAAGCTCGGTTGCTTGGTAATTGGATTTCATCCGTTGAAAAGGTACATAAGAAAGGGGAAGACATTCTTTTAGTAAAATTTGATGCACGGAGAAAAACTTTCCAAGAACATACCGAAAAGAAAGAAAAATTACTAAAACGGAAGGCAAAACTAGTCAGAGATATGACATCTATCGAGATAGAGGGAAATCGCAGCCACTGTGAGGATTTTATAGTAAAAACCGAACAAGCGAAACTCTCACTGATAAATATGGCTCAAAGTGACAAAAAGACAGAAAATGTCATTGCTAAACTTACATTGCAGAAATTTGTGAACGATCTTAATTCATTCTCAGATATATCTCTACCTTCATTCAACTTTGACAGTCTTGAATTTGATTGGAAATTTGACCATACCGAGTGGACCAAAATACTAAAAACGGTGAGTCCTGAGCAGAGCCCTGTACAGCTTTGTCTTATCAGTTCTACTGAAACGAAGTCGACTAAAGACGATGAAAAAGAACCATTTTACTCGGGCATTGATTATCTACTCGACGGTAGACTAGTTGCCGTGGATAACAACAACCGTAAATGCGTAGTTTTCAATGAGAAGCTTCAGAAAGTAGGATCACATCAGTTATCGTATTTTCCTCAGAGTTTAGTTGCTGTATCTGAGGAGCAAGTGGCGATAACAAGTGGTGGTTGCTACAAGATAGATATTCTACGTGTCAGCAAATCCAGTGAAATAACTTTGATAAGGAGGTGCAAAGTAACAGCTAAATATGACTCTATATGTCTGAAGGACGATGGACACTTCGTTGTTGGAACTTCCGATGATTCCAGGATATTTCGTTTTCTATCTCTGTCAGGACGTGAGAAAGATTACAGCTATCTGAACAAGAAAGATCCTGAATGCAAAATAAAGTGTACGTATATAAGAAACAGAAAAAATGTTGCGGTAACTGATACCAAAAATGTCTTTCTGTTCGACATAGCGACAAAGAAAAAGGTCGTCGTTGACGAAGACGCCAGGATAGTTTCACCAAAAGGGGTAGCAGTAGGACCCTTCGATTGTATCTTCGTGTGTAGCCGCGAGACAAACAGCATTGTACAGATTTCTCATTTGGGGCATATTTTAAAATCTCATGAGATAGATATGTTGTCTCCATGCACAATTTGCTTTTCACAAGACAAAACAAAGCTTGCTGTTGCAAACAGTGTTTGGGGAAGAAAATGCTTGCAAGTATTCGAAGTAGTTATACGATATATGTAAATAAATAAAACTCTCCAAAAATTCACTGAAACACAAACAAAGTGTATAAGTGTTTGAAACAGCAATATCATAATAAGCAGACTTAACACACTTGTATAAATTGTTAAACCTTTTAGTGATAAATAATGTGTTTTCTATTTTTTTATTTACATATATATGTCATAAACTGTTTAAAAAGACCATGATGACGTATAGAATGTAAATAAGCTAAATAATAGCAGACTTTGTATGACAGGGTCTGTTCAATATTCAATGTGCCCCTGGCATCGGCTTAAGCAAAAGTCTTAGACTGTTACATAGATACTATAAATCCATGACCACAAATGACTGTTGTAGTATTACAATGCTTTTACGGCAATCACAGGGCACTTCAAGGCAGAGGTTGAGATATTCAAGACAATTTATTAAAATATTCTTTTGGAAACACCGCTAATGAAATCCTTGATATGTCACTAATGGAACGCATAAACCCGCTGCTTATGGAATCCTTAAAAGACTATAGTTACAGAACGCATAGTAGATCATTAATGGAACGCATAACAGACCGCTAATGGAACACGTTATTAACTGCTACTGAAATGAATAAGGGAACGCTTTCCATTTTAGAAACTTATTAATTATACCAACTTACAGAAAAGCTCTTAATTCTAAGCTTGTTTCATGTATAATTAGGCCCAGTGCTCTAGAATTCTTTGAGTTGAAATGAACATAAGGCTTTGGTTGAGAGGTAGTACCAAAATTATGCCAATCACTGGTGTCATCAACATAATTTTTCACTTAAGTTTCTAACAAAAAACCACAAGATCGTTCAATCATGCATTGCAAATACAAAGATGTATTTTTTTCTACAAGAATTTAATGATCTATATTCGCACTATACAGAGAAAACTGAATAAATCCAATCTCATTAATATCAGGTAAAATTAAGTTGTTTTTTTCTTCGCAGCAACACAAGGTGTTCTTATGGTATTCAAAGAAAAATGAACAATTAAAATATAAATTTAAAAAGTTTTCTTTTTCAAAAAATAATTGTGGCAAATTGCGATGTTGTATAAAAAAGAAAAAGAAAATGTTGCATTTCGTTTGTATAGGTGAATGAATTATACTCATTTTGAATGTGACATCATTCTAAGAAATTGCGCAATTGGTTGTTTTTTTTTTCAAAATCAATAAGGTTTAAACTATCTATTCTAATTTTGACCAGTATTGTTACGAAAACAAATGTTGTGATTGATTAAATGTTACAGCTTAACACAGATCTGAAGTAACTGAAAACACAGGAAGCAATTTCACAGGCACCCTGCTTAGTTACTGCCTCATCTCATATACGTCATATTCCATATTGGTCGGAAAAATAGTACTATGATACTGTTAGCATTACATTATTATGTCAGATAACATAGTACTAATTATAGTGCACTTTTGAACTAAATCATAATCGTGCCATTTTATGCTTTTTATGATATTTTTGCTTAATCACAAATGAATGCTGACAAGAACAATGTACAAAATGCATTTAGAATGCATATTGAAAGTGAAAAATAAATAAACCCAAACTTGGTGAATTTAAGCTATTATTCATTCAGATAAAAGACGCCTCAACAATTTTTGCATTTGTTTGCAATTTTCAGCAGCTTACGTACTTTTTAAAAAGTGGAATAAACAAAATAGCTGTTTATCATTAGAATAGTTACCATTTTGTTTTTATGCATAATCTATTAATTGATTACTGGTACATGATATGAAAATTAATGTTTTCTTTTGATGTAGATATATAAACCTTATTTACATATGCAGATACAAGTATAATACTTATTAAACAGTTTTATTTTATATGATGATATTCAAATTTTGAAAAGGTTTTATACCTAAAAGCAATAATATTAACACATCAAATGAACTCTGTGCCTGCAGAGGAAACCTTATGTATCAATTTTCAATTTTGATTTCTACTAATCTCCAACGATTTCAGTACAAGCTGTGGATTCTAGAAACAAAAATTTAAGAATTGTACTGACTAGAACTATCACTAAAAGGTGATTCATACTCCCACTGAAATCTTTCTTTGAAACACATAATATAATGAAATAATGATATACTCCTTTAAAATATCACTGTACTTCTATTTCAGGCTACATGGAATTCCTTTGTTTTCGTCTTAAATGATGTTTCTGATATTTCCTAAATGTAAATAATGCAACAAAAATAAGAGCACTTAATCCATTTTTCCGCCAATTATATTAAACAATATCTAGATATATTTAGCAAAAACACAATAAGTGCTTTTACTGGGTTTTTGCACTAAACAAATACTTTTGTGAAGTTCAAACATTTTTGCAACTTTATCAAAGTCATCATTTTTCACTTGGATATAATATCCAATAATTTTTCAGTTGATGTATACGTCTATTTTGAAGCCAAAAATGTAAAAAAGTCTTTTTTTGTAAAATTTGGAGTTACCGTTACTGCGCTAAGGTGACGATGTGTTTAATTCAATGCAATTGTTGTAAATCAAATATAAAATTAAGTTTGATAGGCATAACCCGTTTCTATTGTTGAGAGAAATTATTGGTCAACACTTTTGCCTACTGTATGTACAAATGATGTAATCATATATTAGGTAAAGTATATGATAGCTACAAAATGTGTTTAACTATCAATCCTGAACAAATACATTCATTTCTTAAAAGGGGTGTAATCTTTCCCAGAGTATGTATTTTAACTATACAAACATATTTTTATGTTGCAATATTGTTCCTTTCTGTTTTCTGTTACTACAAAACATAATATGTGTTACTGGTAACATATACAGTATCTGTAGGAAAGCTAATATTTGTGCCGTATCTTATAATGATAATGATTGTTATAATTATTATTATTATTTCTTTATTTTACGAAGGTTAACTCATTATGCAATGACATAAGCAGATACAAATGAAATTACACATTTACAATGAGGCCTTCAACAAGCTTCACATTATTAAAATACAGGTGGTCTAGTGGTATCATGCTTGACTGCCAATCCAGAGGTCCGAGGTTCGAATCCAGGTCCAGGAACTAGAAATTTCTGAGATGCTCTTGGGTGTCTCTTACCTGACTAAGAGGTCTGTTCTTGTTCTTCCCGGGAAAGACGACTTCGCGGGTATCGGTGCTATACACCGGGCACGTTAAAGAACCAGACTGTCTATAGTTTTCTATTTTCAAAACTGTTATGTTCGAATTCCGGATCTTGTCACATATATTTTGTCATCACAGTTTTAACACTTTAGATAAATAGTGACATATCTGGTGTATTATTTACGTCTTTAAAACAGTTTGATATGTCGATTTGGCGCTTTTTCATATTTCCTCTAGATGGTAACTTAATGCTTTCATAACAACCCCTGCTTTTGTCAAAATAACTTAGAGTGTTTGAGTATTAAGCTAAATCTTAATCTATTAAATTGTTATCAGTAGATCTAAATCAGATTTTTCTCTACTTGTATAAATGAGTATATTGTTATTTTCTCGTTAAGTAATTGTGAGCTTTTTGTATAATAAGCAAATTTAATTACCTCTAAATTTAGTGCATCTAAACGAAGGGCTCTAGATGGGCTTTTGTATATGCGGTTGGTCAAGGGTCGTCGTCCATCATCCATTGTCAATCGACTTGACTGGTCACAGTTTTTGTCAAGTCTTTTACTCAGACTGTTTCCAACAAGTCAGTGTCGGACGAGTTCGATAATGTGTCATGCGGAGTCAAAACTGAGTAGCACGATCAATATATATATAATGTTGAACCAATAGAACTATCCTCAAACCTAGATATTGTTTTACGAGAAGATATCATCGCCTTCTCAATGAACTATAGAGGTGGCAAAATATACTGGTACACAATCATACATGTACATATTGTATAGATATTCGAGATGAATGTCATTATATTTTTGTGTATCCAAATTTTGAAAAGGAGAGAAATAATATATACAGATAATTCGGTAGGAATATATGCCATATATGTTTAAATGTGTCAATTTGTTTACATCTTGAAATACAAAACAACTTTATGTATATACTGATATACGTGTCGATATATATATGGGCCGTTCCATGAGAAAACCTGTAAAAGTGAAATGGTGTATTTGTTGCATAAAATCCTAGAATTTTTTTATTTTTTTAAGTCTTCTTATTTTCATGTAGACACTAATAATAAGTATATTGTATTATCTAAGGGAAAACAAATTATAACATATTTTACAAATAAATGTTATTTGTGTTGTCATGGCAATGAGAATTCCATAGAACCCATGCATCATGATAATATAGAGATGTGTAGATAATAGGCCCGTGATGAAACAAAAATATACTGATACGTTATTTTTCATTAAACTCATTTTTAAACTGTTCTCAAATATTAAAACGTATGATATTGAGTAAGTGATACGCAAAATGTGTTGCTTAAATAACTTGAAAAATACACGCCATGCACGGCGACGTCATGCTGTTGCATGACGTGCTTTAACGTCCCGTCTCAATATTCCTTCTATGACTTACATATAATCATTGTAACTCTTGAAACAGCGATAGTAATTACTTCAAATTGTCAAATTTGTAAGGTAAAAGAATGTTCTTCACGAAAATTGTGTAACTTCAGTTTTGATTGTTTGTCATTAATACAGGTTTTCTCATGGAACGGCTCAAAACTGTTATGTTTATAGAACTATGCAATTCTTTTCTATATATTGATAAGTAATAAGATTGCAAAATGCATTATATTCAAACAGAAAGATTGTAAATAGCTATGTTTGAGACTTAAAAGTATTTGAATTCAGTAATGTATTCTATTCAACTTATCATATTACTCAGACGATTTAAATGTATTTTTCTTTTGTTTTGATATTACAACACATCTTGTGCTATAATGTAATAATATTTACATGTAATCTGTAAGTAAGTAAGTAAGTAAATAAGATAATAAGTAAGTAATCTAGTAAAAAGCCAGTCAGTAAGCCAGTAAGAAAGTTAATCAGTAAGCAAGTAGCAAGTAGTAACTAATTACAACACATGTTCTGCTATGATAAAATAATATTTACTTGTAACCTTTAAGTAATTAAGTTAGCAAGTAAGTAAGCCAGTAAGTAAACTAGTAAGTAATGAAGTGAGTAAGCAAGTAAAAAAGTAAACCAGTACATAACAAAATAAGCCAATAAGTAAATTATTAGTTAGTAAGCCAGTGCATACGTACGTACGTACGTACGTACGTATGTATGTAAGTGAAGTGATGGAGTCAGTGAGTAAGTACGTAAGAAAAAAGTAAGTAAGGAAGGAAGTAAGAAAGTAATAACAAAGTAAACAAGTAAGGAAGTAAGTGACTAGTCAGTAAGTAGTAAGTAAGAGATTTAGTAAGTAAGTAAGTAATTATCTAAGTATGTTTGCACGTAAGATTAACTGAGTTAGTAAGTTAGTAGTATAAGTAAGTAAGTAAGTAAGTAAGAGTAAGTACGTAAGTAGTAAGTACCTTCATAAACAATAGTTTGTCATTTGGATTATTGCAATGTTTATTTTGCTCAATAAACAATCAGGTATTCAATTTCTTATACCGATATTCAAATTAGATAAATTTCCGCTTTGTTTATGTTTTTGTTTTGTTTGGGTTAGTATGAAGGTGTAAACGTTATTTTACATGTTAATGTGTTAGATATACGTGTCTATATCGTATGTCAAGTTTAAAACTGTGTATGTTTGAGTGTACTTTACTTAATACGTAGTCTTTAAAATGAAATGTAGACGTTTTGTACAGTCGTAATCATACTGCTAATGTTTCCCTCTATTAGTTATAAATGAAACCATGTCAGAAAGTTTGTCTTTTTCTTTTTAAATCTAGATTATTTTTTAGAAACCGAGTCATTTACACTAGATCACTTGGTTACATTATCTAAATATCTTGTTGACACTCTAGGGGCCATCTTTTATAATACTTGATTAACTGGAAAACTGGTTAGAATTTTTGCTCGTATATTTTTTTTCTTTTTGGAATTGTTTCAGAAACGTGGAACAACCCGTTTATTTTTTCATTTCAGCATGTGACAATAATAGTAACATACATTGACATTTGAGTGTGAGACAATATATGAATACATGTGAGCAATGTCATCTTGATTACGTAGTTAATTTGAATACAAGATCACATATTCTTTAAGAAGAGCTATCAAAGTATACTGACGAATATTCCTATTTTCATAATAGTTGATTAAAACTAAATAATCGCAATATGATTTGTTCCAAATGTTAAATGATTTTGTTCGTCTTTCGCTCATAAAAAAAGATTTATATATGCAATATCAAATACAGTAATAAATCTGTATAATTATATTCACGAAGTTTTAACTTGTATCCAATAAACATACATTTCAGATTCCTTTACGATTTATTAAAACCACATTTATTAAATGTTTCTACTGCTTTTGACCAGAAGGTATCTAAATATCTACAACCAAGGTAGAAGTGGTCTAAGTCTTTAAACTTATTACAATATTTACATAATGGGCTATTTTCGATGTTCTACTTAAACAGATAAGCATTTGTTGCAAGTATTCTATGTATAGTCTAATATATAAATTGCTTTATTCGAGTATCTACTACAACTTTATTTACTTTATTTAACACATAGTAAATGGATTCCCATTTGATGTTATTTGAAAAAAAGCTCTTCTCAATATTTGTGATTGTACGGTTTGTTACATTTTGGCGTCGAGAAAATGATTGTATATGTCCTTATTTCTTTTAAACTTTAAGTCGGGTTAAAACTGTATTATCATAAATCAAAACTAGTTTATAATGTCAAATAAAAACACACTTGACACCATATTTTTCTAGCTCAACATAAAAAGTAGTCACAGTGTTTATTTACTTTTTGAAACCTGTCATTTTCTCTGCAATTCTCTTAAGTCCATTTAAAACAAAATAAACTAAGTTAAGTTAGGAACTGAATCATCTGGGATAAAAGAAAATTAAGTCAATACGACTAAACATAGAAGAAAACGTGTCAACATTCCAGAGGCACATTAATTTTTTACCAGACGAACATGACATTGATCACAATGTTTGTCTACCAAAATGCGAACATGACATTTGTCACAATGTTTGTCTACCAAAATGCAAACTAAGTTATATGGATTCACAAACTAGGTAGTCACTAGGTCAGATAATATACTGAACAGCAAAAGAAACTATCCAGATGAACAACTTGGGTATTTTTTAATAACTAACTTAGATTCATAAATTTGACTTGTTTTCTTCTTACCATATTACACTTGAATTATTTTTTTTTAAACTCTATCAACCGTCAGTAGTCCCACAATAGCCGTTTAGCATAAAATTTTGGCTATATCTTCTGCGTGTCTGTTTCGTTGTAACATCCCAATTGTGCGCTTGTGCTGAATTTGATTCAGGTCTGCTATGCAACCAACAATATTTTTTAAACATTATGCTGTTTTTCGAGTGAGCCAATCATCAATGTTTCCAGTGACGAAAAAATATACAAATAAAATCATTAATTACACACGCACGTGGATTTCGTGCAAAAAAGGTTATTGGAACTTCTGACTTTCCTTATCCAAACAGGTACAAAATGAAATTTTGTCAGATGTTTTTCTTTATTTAATTATTCCACAGATTCTTTTCACTTTTCACAAAACCTACCGGAACATGAATTTAATGAAACAGTTTAGTATATCCTTAAAATAGCAATAGAATTAGATACATATTAGTAAACTACATTTGTATTGCAATATAGCCAACGTGTATTCCGGCAATGTATTAGTTCTTATTTTGTATTGTATAATGTTTTGTGTTCTATTGTATTACGGCTAATAAAGATATGTAATCAGTTCAATGTTTCGTTTTCGTTCCATATATCAAACATTTTATCAAAATACCCCAAACAAAGACGGATTTTGGGGCTACTAGATATATTGAGCAAAACTTCCAATAAGACCCCTACATGTCTGTCAAAGATTCTGACTACTTGAAATAAAGCAGGAGACGTACAGAAAGTCACTTCTGAATTATTGTACTTTTGTGTAATGATAGAGAACATTCTTTCAAAAAATATTGATAATTGTTACATGAATCACAATGCTTACCTGACGTCGTGACATTCCTGCTTCCAGCATTCCTTTGGCATGCACCCTTTCATCGAGTCGCATCCGAGGCATATTCAGTTTATATCAGGTGTTTTCTGCTTTTTGCTTAACCAAAACACCAGGCTTCTTAATACACACAACAGAATTCAGCCAAATTTTAAGAATACAAATGAGAAAATCACGATTTTCACGTGCACAGCCAAGAATTTTGCGATTTTTTACCTATATTTGTGTAGGCTTTCAGGTCAATAAAACGGTGTTTAAAATTCATTAGCTTACCTTTTAAAAAGAAATATATCTACATTCTTCAAGTGACTAGTTGGAAGTTTTGCTCAGCATATTACAATCACTTAATCTCGTACCAAATAATTTACTTTGATTATTTCTGGAACCGATATAGACAACATTTAAAAATTCTAAAGTAAGATATGAGGCTCATAAGATAAGATCGCATACCAGGTCCCATAAATGTGACATTTCTCTTGACAAAATTCCCCCACCCCCCTCCCCCTTATCACACTTACAAACTGTCCCAAAATGACAGTTCTTCAAACAAACATTTCAGATTATAATTCAAGCTTGCACATTGCATGCACTAACCCTTACTTTAATGTTTACAAAATCACTTCCCTTTTAGAATTAGAAAATATGGCGAAAGTGTGGTTTCCCTTAAATATTCCAACGAGAACGCACTTGAACTTCACATGAACCTTATGGATCATGCAACAAGTTTAACAGCATTGCCTCCATTTTCAATTGGTTTGAAAATATGAATAGTTATTATACCATCAGATACAGTCAAGATGAAGTCACGTATGTTTGTCGATCGGTCCGTCCGTTGGTCCGTCCGTCCTTTTGTCCGTCCATCCTACTTTTGGTACGGCCGTCCGTCCTCGTGTCCTATAGAAAAACGAAAATGGTAAGTCATTATTAGCGTAGGTTTTACAAAATAACCGATTAACAGCGAATAGTCCTGACAGGAGGTCTTTCCAATGAAATATTTCCACGCATGAGAATAGGCATTTTCAGAATATGAAAGCATCTATCTGGCCTAGACAGATTTGTCTGATCCGTCGCCATTTTGAAAAAAAAACTGTATTTAAACCAAGAGTAAGTCACAGAAAGAGAAAAAAGAACAGAACAACACGCTTGTTCTGCGTAGTAACACTCATTTCAACAACAATCGATTACTCAAAACTATAATCGATTGTCGCCGACATTGGATATTATCGATCAATTTTCGGTTATAATCGATCATCGGCAATCTGCTCCATAACTTCTTACCCGCTATGAAGATGTTCACAAAACAAGCATGAATGTTAAACTGCAACAACACGATGTGTTGAACGTACATCCCAGGTCCAAGTCCAAGTTCAAGATAATACATCGGAGGTCACAAAAAGGTCATTTTAATGTCTGTTCCACATCATCTAAACTGCTGGGAAGATTTCCATTAAACTAGCATAAAATATTTACCTCTTTAACACAACGTACAGAGCGCATAATCCAGGTCACTCGGTCCTTGGTCAAGGTTACTCTTGTATTCAATGAGAACGCTCGGAAGATTTTCATAAGACTAACATCAATTATTTTTCGCATCAGGACAACGTGCAAAGCACACAACAACACAGGTCACTAGATCCACGTTTATGGTCGCACGGAGTTCAACGATCAAATAGCTTAACTTCGTGCGGGATATGTATCTTCAAATAAAAGTAGCATCAATTTACCGCATAAGGGCAACGTGCAAAGCACACAACCCAGGACACTAGATCCAAAGTCAAGGTCACTAGAAGGTCAACGTAGAAATAACTTACCTTCGTGTCCGCTCAATACTACTATCTCCTTAACCACTGGAAAATTTTTCATAAAACTTTCGTCAAATATTTACCTCATCAAGAGGACGTTCAGAGCGAACAGTCCAAATCAAGTACACGTTTGATGATTAGATTGCTTAACTTAGTGACTACTCAATATCTTCTAAGCCACTAAAAGTATTTTATAAAATTAGCATCAGTTGTGGACGTCATCCAGAGTGCAAAACCCGGGTCATTAGGTCAAAGGTCAAGGTCACATGTAGAGGTCAAATACAAGATAGCTTATTATTTGTATCCGCTTTATTTCTTCTTAACCACTAGGAGGATGTTTACAAAACTAGCATATATTAGTCACTTCCAGTCGACATTCACAGTGCACAATCCAGGTCACTAACGCCTTATCTCTTGCCTCCGTTAATTCATGTATATTGCTTGTAGAATTACCATAAATAGCATCATGAATACATTAAGGTCAATATCTCCTTACGAACACTTGTCCGCAATGGAGCGCAGTGTATGCACACTCCAGAACCCTGAGAATACGACACCTTCGTCTAAGCCAAACATGCGGGCACAATCCGATGCATCCACTCCCCCCCCCCCCCCCCCCCCCCCACCACCACCGCCTCTCCCCATCCCCCACCAAAAACAAGGATTTTTCAACATCGCATATATAGACCCGCGCATGGCTGATATTTCAACGGACTCAGACTCAGACATCTGCATACAGTACACTATTAGTGGCTATCAAAGTTGAGAAGCAATCTGTCTAAAGAACTTGATCTTCTAAACGAAGATCTGAGGTTGACACATTCATATTCATCTTTCTGTATATTTGGATTTCCGATATTGCTTTTGTTATTTTCGAAAATCTATTTTTATTTGAACCATTCAGACGGCTCGTTTCAACAAGCATTTGGCTGGACCATCACAATGGCCTCGATGAGGTATTATAGTGATCTGTTTCCTATCTTATCATCGTGATAAGCACCGTTCAATAGGCATGCACAGGGAGACAGGTCTAGCGTTTTATCTACACTTCTGTGATATTGATATATCAATTTCAATTCGATTATATACCTACCAAAACAGGCTTATATAGAGCTCTAGCGAAGTAAAAAGAAACTGTCATAGCTGTAAAAGCGCTCATGATAGAAATATTACCCCCTTGGTACTTACAGTAATAATGACCTTGCAGATAGTCTTTAGGTGTTAGAACCAAGATGATAACAGTAAGAACCCTGATGATTGCCAGGTATTAGAAAAACCGGTGATATCACTAAGAACCCCGGTGATAGGTATAAGAACCCCGTATCCCTGTGATGGGCATTAGAATCAATCATGGTGATGCAGTAAGAACCCGGATGATAGCAATAAGAACCCTTGTGATAGGCATCAGAAGCCCAGTGAAAGCAGTAAAAGCCCCGGTGGTAGCAGTAAGAACCCCGGTGATAGGCCTTAGAACCCCGGCGATAGCCGTAGGAATTATGGTGATAAACATTAGAAGCTCAGTGAAAGCAGTAAGAACCCCGGTGATAGCAGTAAGAACACCGGTGATAGGCATTAGAAACTTGGTGATATTCACTGGAGTCCCGGTAATTGGATTGACATTACAACCCCGGTAATAGTAGAAAGAACCCACCTTGATAGACATTGAAACTCTGCTTATTGTAGTAAGAGCCTCGATGATAGGCATTAGAACTCCGGTGATAGCAGTATGAAGCCATGTGATAGGCATAAGAAACCCGGTGATAGTCATTACATCCCCAGTGATAGATATCAGAACCCGTGTAATAGCGGAAAGAAT
>NW_026463112.1:0-74889 GCF_021730395.1 Mercenaria mercenaria | reverse complement strand
GATCTGTCAGGCAAACAGGGGATAAAAACAGAAAAAATATGCATCTATCGAACGGCATATAATGCAATTTGTAGTCAGCAGCCAATGCGATATACACACGTATTATTTGTAAGTAAAATATTGTGTCTATTTCTGCTAAGTGTTGTTTCATCTCCTAACAAAAGATACTGCTTTAAATGGCAAACAAATGATAGTGTAATAACAGTAATTTACTGACTGTCAATAATCGGGTATGTGAATAACCGTTGATATGGATGAAAATGATTGGGGTACATTTATAATTAAAGGGTACAAAATACTGAACGTTTTCTAAAATACTATAAATGCAAGTAGGCAACTATTACCTTAGCATACTAAATACGTTCACATGCGATTTCATTTTCGCGGGATTCGCGATGGATATGATTCCGCGAATATTTGTATCCGCGAAAATGTCCACGTTCTGAAAAACGCGAAACATAGTATCCGCGAGTTTCTAGGTTTACAGTATTCACAATTTTCAAGATGATTTGTAATAACCTTCTTATCTGTTTGACTAAATTAATTTGATTAATATAAATATTAAGGTTGGGGAATGTAACTGATATGCTTATTTTCAGAAACAATTACTTACTAGTCTACCGGTTACCATTTATAAAATAATCATATTAGACAGTTTTAATGCCTAAAGCAAAGATATTTTAAATCATGTTCACTACATATTGTAATATCTTTATAGTGAAAAGAGCATGTATTTCTTGCTTTTATCCTTTTTCTTTATTTTGTTTGAATTAGTGAATACAAGAAGGGCAGTTCAATAAGCTCTCATACACCTTATTTGATTCTTTAGCATTTTTAAACTTATGTCATTTTATACAGTATAGAGATATTTTTGCATCGTCTCATTTTCAGATAATTTTGTTGTATTTCATGCAAAGTATATATATATATTTTTAATTTTGGCGTGAACATTTTGCTATCAACTGAATTTTCTTCATGTACTTTTGTCAGATGTACAGACGCTCAAGGTAACGTTTACCTGTTGTCGCCAGGCTAGTCATTTCTTCATTTATCCTTCTTTCCTCTCACTAAATTTATAATTCAGATTTTATTTTTAAGTGTATTTCAAATAATTATCGTTGATAAAATGCAGTAAAACATTATAAGTAAAATAGAGTATTTGTGTACTCTGAACTGTTTTTTCTTTTAGTGACCAAAGAAAAAAGATTTCAATTAAATATAATTATCAACCTGGATTAATTTAAGTCAGGAATTGTGACCACTTTTCGTCCTTCTGTCCGTCCAGTGAAATCTTGATAAAGTTGATACGTTGGTCAGTCCTGTTACAGTTGGAACAGATTATCATTTATCCAAAATAATACAATTTTTGCCAAGTGAAGCATGCAATAAATTATAGTAACAAATCCAGCAGAAAATATGGATTTTATCTAGATCTAGAATTGTTTGCACTGCATAAGGGTAGTCAAATTAAATTGACGTTCAGATTGTTTTATATTTGTGACGGGGCAATCTAAACGTCAAAACTTTGTAGGACCAAAATAATGGGGGTTAAATCATAGTACACAGTCATGTAAAGTTCTCGGTTTTATCGCTTGCGCATATTTGGGCGTAGACATGGTAAACATCAATCGTGTACAGTACATGAAGGAACTGAATTCCCTTTCAATGCATGTAAGTTTTATTTGAATTTATGGTCAATTTCTGACATAATCGGCATTTAAACCAATAGCATGTAAAGCTTTGGCAGCGATGAAAATTTCAACGGAAATTGCTTCCACTATTTTGGTCTTTCGAGTGTTTGACGCGAGTGGGGATATTGCCCATATGAAACAAATTATCTCAATATTTCCTAGGATCGCGTCAAATTTGTTGGACTAATCTCAAGGGCAGAACCCTTAACTGAACTCAGTTACTGGCAATGAATGGACCAAGAAATAATTTTAAAGTTGTTCAGTTTCAAATTAGTAACAAAGCTAAACATGTCTTGTGTCTTCTGAAGGTTTACAATTGGAAATTAACAGTTACTCACGTTTCTCAAAATGTCAGCTGGTCCAACCATCCTGTACAGAAGAGCCGTCCATAGTCCGGGTGAATGCAGAATAAGTGCCACTCTCTATCCAATCAATTCCAAAGTTATGTACCTCTAGGTATGCCATTTCCACTATACACACACAAGTCACAACACACGTGGCCTTACTCATTTGGCTTACCGGGAGGACTTATTTTATGATCTGATCTTTTTAGTTGTCATCCCTCTTAGCCTTACCCGTATCTGCATTTTACTGTTAGGAAAACGAAGCCACTAATTTTTTAAAAAAAGTTATAATATACTGGCCAGGCTTACTTGCTTTCATAAATAAGACATTAATATTCATGTAGAAACTTCAAATGAGTTGAATTTCACTCATAATTTGAAATAAGAGACTTAAATCTTCGAAAATATGAAGTGACAGGTGTGAGGAGATATCTACCCTGACACCAGTTTCAGTACACATCAGACTGCCGATAACACTAAATTGCATAAACAAAACACAAACTATACATTCATAAAATGTCAGAAAGGTACGTTCATGCTTTAGTGTCAACATAAATTCATTATCAAAGATGTAATTATTGTAAATACTTTGTACTTGTACCAGGAAATTTTCCCAAAGGACTTATGTTTGGGATTTCCTAACAGAAATATGCAGAATTAGTTTGGACGTGAAGGGACAGTCAAAAGTTATCACGCTGCCTGAAACGTCCTATTATTTGGACTACAACACACGGTACTCGGTATATAGCGCCCTCTCTTTATGCTATTGTCAGTTTTAACGGGAAAAAACTCGTGTTTACCGCTTTGGTCGTTTGTTTTCTTTTCAGTCGTTTACAGTCAATCTACTTGTCTAGAAATATTCGTTTGTATCCATTTAAAGGTATTTGAATAATAATAAAGAACAATACTGCCCATATCTGTACTTATGTGCAACACTTTGCGGTTCGGACAAGTTATGTAGACGCTTTTTGACACATGGAAAATGCGTATTCTTCAAAAACATCCGAAGTCAGACGTTCAGTGCACGTGCCGGAAGACCACAACTTTTAATTCGATAGTATATCTCATTCGGTATAGATCGCATGTTACCGTAGAGGGATCAATCCTTATTTTCGTCGCTTTGCGACGACAATCGGTAGGATCGATTATCTATTAAATTCAATTTGATACACATTAAATATACCGATTATGCATAGATAAAGAATTTTTAAACAAATAATATTACATCTAACATTATACTGATTATGTCTAGACAAATATTTTTGTAACAAATGATATTAAATTTGATTTGATATACACTTGATATACTGATATAGGTTTAATCAATGAATTTGTTTTGCAAATAATTTTGAATAATTTGATATAGCCTGGATATACTGACAGAATCTTAAACAAAGGATTTCTTAAGCAAATAATTTTTCAAATAAAATAGTGACTAAAATATTTTTTGAATATTTATGACACTGCCTGAAACTCTTAATTTTTAATATACATGTTTGAAGCTTGTCAAATATAAATATTTAGTACCACTAAAAGCAAGAATAATTAAACTAAAAACAAGAGAAAATATATTTTATTACTTACCAATTAGTCTTGCTCTAAAATCATTATATTCCAATCCTTTAAAACTCTGATCACGAAATCTAAATCTTCCTTTAAATACAAAGTTTAAGTTTACTGCTAAAATATAAGACCAACCAATCAAAACACATTTACACGATAAAGATCAACCTCTTTTCCTGAAATATGAACTATTTGCTTTGTATTATATCAAAAGGACCAAAACCAATAACATTTTACGTTAGGTATTATCTACTGTACATCTCGATATTACAATCTGCCTTATTGTTTTGTTCATCATGTTTATATGAGGAAAAAGTTATGAAGTCCGATAGGACGTATAAAACAACAAAAGTTATAAAAAGCTACTTAGAACTACGTTAAACTTAAAAACACCTTAAAATTATGACCCTTATCTTATTTTGTGAACATAGAACTTTAACAATAGACATAGTTCAGTCATTTTCATTTATGTATCATAATTAATATTTAAAAAAGATATATTATCTGTTAAGTAGCTTAAGCTGCTTAAAACTACTTGAAAAATTGCAGATTCGATCCTCGTGTGAGGCTATGCCCCACATTTAATTAATGTTTGTAAGTTGTCTGTTTACTTGAAGAAAACAAGGTCTTCAAGTTATGAAATCAAGAATACCTCGTTACAGGGTGTTGAAAATGGCGTTCACTCATCAAATCTTTTTGTAAACATGTCTCACATAGTATTTGGTTTCTTACTAATAGATATATTGGACTAATAAT
The DNA here is from genome assembly GCF_021730395.1 of Mercenaria mercenaria. NCBI lineage: Eukaryota > Metazoa > Mollusca > Bivalvia > Venerida > Veneridae > Mercenaria > Mercenaria mercenaria. Next base: position 70,535 of record NW_026463112.1, on the reverse strand, counting down.
TTGCCATTTTTATTATACTTGCTACCTTAGACGTGTGACTATGGCGTATGAAAAGCGTGACATCAATTGTATGTACGATGCTGTAAATTTCGGAGGCGTATTTGTAGCAATAATTGCTTTCGCCTATTCTGATATAGTTATCGTCATAAGCCACTCGATTGATCACTTCATATTGGTACTATTTCGTGTTACTGATGTTCTAGCTCTTACTTTGTACTCTGTAAGGCCTGTCGCCAAATATATAAAAAGGATAAAACAATTGATCGTTTTTCAATCGGAAAGGTGCCTCCGTGGTAAAGTGGTTAAGATCACTGTCTTCGATTCTCGTGCCCTCACCAATGTGGTTTCTAGCCTAATCGGGGCGTTGAATTCTTCATCTAAGACATCCATCCAGCTGTCTTACTGAAGGTTGGTGGTTCTACCAAGGTGCCCGCCTGTATTTAAATAATACAGAGAGGCACCTTGGGTCTCTCCCTATCATCAAAAATGGAAAGTCGCCGTATGACATATACTTGTGTCATGCGACGTAAACAAACCGAAAAACACGAAACAAAAACAAATTTCAATCCGATCGATCGATCGATAGATATATAGGTAGGTAGGTAGGAAGGTAAGTCGGTCGGTAGCCAGGTAAGTCAGTCGGTAGGTACAGATAGATAGATAGATAGATAGATAGATAGATAGATGGATGGATTGGGTTGGTAGGTAGGTAGGTAGGTAGGTAGGGAGACAGACAGACAGACAGACAGACTGTTTGTTTCTGACCTTAATATAGGTACAAATTTTCAACAAAAAGATTGCATTAAATAATGTCTCAGTTAGCGATTCCGCGGGTTTAAAGTAGTTCAAAAGGTAGCGGTAGGTAGGTAGGTAGGCAGGTAGGTAGGCAGGCATGCAGACAGACAGAGAGACAGACAGACAGACAGACAGACAGACAGACAGACAGGTTGTTTGTTTCTTGGCTTTAATATAGGTACAAATTTTCAACAAAAATATTGCATTAAATAATGTCTCAGTTAGCGATTCCGCGGGTTTAAAGTAGTAGTAGGTAGCGTTATTATTACCTTGAACGGAAATGTCGGGCAAATATACTGAGTCAGAAGTTCGGAGTAAGTGTTTAAAGCAGCTAAAATTTTACAACATTCAAGATTATTACATGACAACACAAGCTTTTCTCCTTTGCATTATCTTAGAAATATATTCATTTTATGATATTTTGAATTCATTTGATGATATTTCAAATGTAATTTCATGATATTTTAAATGTATTTTATGATACATATTATAATGTATATAATAACAAGGAGAGTTTCAATACTGTGGATCCGTGAAAAGATCTGATTTGATGACGCATGTAAATGCTCTCTCGGTTACAAAACAGGTTAATCATACACAGGTAAACCACAAAAACGTGCAGATAAACAGTTTATTTAAACTTCGCCGTTAGTAAGGCAATATCTTCAAGGGCGTTCTTCTTTTGTCAAATGACGAAAATGTGTAACTAGTATCGATATCTCATGTTTCTAGGTATCAAAACATAAATAGCATCACAAATATGCATCGAAGGACGTTCTTTGTTATGGATTAAGGAAAACATTTTCAAGTACTTCTTCGAAAAATGTTTAGTTACATCATGCTTCCAGGTATCAAAACATAAATGGGCCATCTGTCAGTCTTTATCAAGGGCGTTTATTTTTAAGTAAGAAGGAAGGTTGGTATCCAAAATTAAATCGGTTATCATTATGATGACTTTATTTGAATTAAATACTGAAAACGACCATAGATATATTTATGTCCCTGGACTAATATACAACAAAAATATATCATAATGAAAATGACCGAGAAAAGTCAAAATGTTTGTTTTTTAATAAAATTTAGTAAAACAAACACAATAAACATGACATCAAAAACGCTAGTCCTGCACGGCCGAGAAGTGTCGACCGTCACGCTCTGCAATTATGGTGCATGAAGTGTCGATTTTCTTCTGTTTATGGTAACATTTACGAAGCTTAATGACTGTAACCTGCATGTACGTCTTCACTTGATAACGTCCTTTCCGCATTTCATAAAGGAACGGACCTTGTCACATAAAGAAATACAAGTAAGAGTTTTAAAAATGTGTCATAGAGGTAATTTTTATGATATACTCGAAACTTAAGGGTATTAAGTCAACTTACATTTGTGTGACGTTTTCATATATTTATCGATTATCATGATATATATGGTGATAAATCGCCGACCGATCCTCGTACCAGCTTCTTAATTCAGTTTATTTTACAATAATATTTTAGATGAAGAAAACAAAAGGTAAGGGTAGATTTCACAGAAGGACATATCAACACAAACAGTCGTAGACAAGACCTACATTTGAATATTTTAATGACTGACTGAATTTAAATACGGGTATTCATGTGAATAGAAACCTGGCTGCTTTTAATCAAGTTTTATATATGGCAATTTAAATAGTAAAATACCAATTTCATAGACATAATATCTTTGTAATACCTGATTTTTAAACGATTTCTGTGTTAAAATATGTATATCACCCTCTTATTGTGTTGATTAAATAGAAAGCCTGGTTTTATGTTTAGAAATCAAGACCTTTTTTGTCATACTTATGATTAAAATTGGTAACATTTTAATGGAATCTAAGTAGCACTTAATGTACAGACAATTAAGATATTGATTGTACCAGTTTTGCTTCATACTTCTATAGAAAACATGCATCTAACTGAAGTTGATTAGGACCGTTAACACAACATCAGCGGCGTTGTGACACAACGTAAATATTTAACAGTTTTATGCGGCATGGTCATTCGCGATTACATACATCTTAAGGTGATGTATAAAACATTGTGGAATCCTGTTAGCTTAAATCATTAATACAGACTTTTTTTATCTTTTCTGTCATACTAAGAACGGAAGGTGTAATAATCTAAACATTTTTGTAAACGTGTATATTTTGCAACTCTACACAAGTAAAACAATACTGATAATAGTTCTAATGTTTAGGTTACTTTACTAAAGGAAATAAAATAGCTTGCCCAGCATCAATTTCTAACCAAGGCTTACAGCTAGAGCTGATCCCTGTGCCCAAAAATATCAACAATATTCCCTGCTAAAGAAAAGAAAATGAAAACAGACAAAAAAAAACGATATTCACAACAACTCTGTCCTGAAAGATTTGTAGCAGAAAATAAGGAGTTTTGTTGCGGCCTACTTTGTGAAACATGGCTGTATGGTTGTGTTTGGGGAGCTCTGTGCTTCCCGGAAAACCTACCCTTGTTATTACCCGTTTTGTAATAAAGTTGCAAATTGTAATAATTATCACAAGACGGGTTGGAGTTCTTATTACAATTTAAAGTGGACATTACAACCCATTTTGTAATAAAGTTGCGAAAGGTAATAAATTTCTTAGAGTGTGTGTAACGTATTTGTGTCATAGTTCTAAGGTTCACTATGTGAATAAAAGTGAATGAGGTGAAGATGTCAGGTGGCGCATTTTACATGTAATTTTACTCATTAATTGTAACCAAAAAGGCAATTGTTGAGTATTTCAGTGCGAGTCAACAATTCAAGGAAGTTTCTACAAAATGATTAAGAGTGTTGTCTACAATGTGAAAATGAACGTAGCATCCCGTTTTGAAATAAAGTTGCAAAATGTAACAAATGTTTTGAGTAAGTTGAATCGCATTTGTTCTAAGCTTCACTATGTAAATAAAAGTGAAGGAGGTGAAGATGTAATGTGTCATACTTATGACTTTTTGGCATTTACAATTCATATAAAAGTCCAAAAACAAACAAGTACTTACACAATCAATGTGGCTACTGAAATTTTAATAATTATTACAAAACGAGTTGGAGTTCTTATTACAATTTGAAGTGGACATCACAACCCGTTTTGTAATAAAATTGCAAAATGCAATAAATATCTCAGAGTGTGTGTAAACGTATTTGTGTCACAGTTCTAAGGTTCACTATGTGAGTAAAGGTGAATAAGGTGAAGATGTCAGGTGGCGGACTTATAACATGTAATTTTACTCATTAATTGTAACCAGAAAGGCAATTGTTGAGCATATCAATGCGAGTCATAAAATCAAAGAAATTTCTACAAAATGATTAAGAGGGCTTATTACAATGTTAAAATGAACATTGCATCCCATTTTAAAATAAAGTTGCAAAATATAACAAATTTTCTGAGTAAGTCGAACCGCATTTGTGTTATAGTTCTAAGCTTCACTATATGTAAATAAATGTTGAGGAGGTGTTTCTACTTACTCAGAAATTTATTTCATTTCTCCGCTTTATTACAAAACGGGTTGTGATGTCCATTTGACATTGTTATAAGCACTTTAACACGTTTTGTAATAACTATTACAATTTGAGTATCCACCTTGATTGTGTAAGTATTTTTTTGTTTTTTACTTTCATATAAATAGTAAACGCCTAATTGTCATTTGTATGATACATAACATCTTAACCTCCCTTACTTTATTTTACTAAGTGAAGCTTAGAATTATGACACAAATGCGGTTCAACTTGTTTAGAAATTTATCACATTTTGCAATTTTATTATAACACGGGGAAGCTATGTTCATTTTAAATTGCAGAAAGCACTCTTTATCAGTTTGTATAATCTTCAGTGATGTTATGACTCGCATTTATATGCCCAACAATCGCCTTTCATGTTACAACTAATGAGGAAAATTACATGTTAAATTGCGCCACCTGAAATCTTCACCTCATTCACTTGTATTCACATAGTGAACCTTAGACCTATGACACAAATACGATAACACACACTGAGGAATTTATTACATTTTATAACTTTATTACAAAACGGATTGTGATTTTGTCCATTTCAAATTGTAAAAACAACTTCAACTCGTTTTGTAATAATCATTACAATTTGAGTAGCCACATTGATTGTGTAAGTACTTGTTTGTTTATTACTTTTATATGAATAGTAAATGCAAAATAGTCATTAGTATGTCATAAAACATCTTCAAATCCTTCACTTTTATTCACACAGTGAAGCTTAGAACTATAACACAAATGCGGTTCGACTTACTCAGAAAATCTGTTACATTTTGCAACTTCCTTTCAAAACGGGATACTATGTTCATTTTCACATTGTAATAAGCCCTCTGAATCATTTTGTAGAAACTTCCTTGATTTTATGACTCGCATTGATATGCTCAACAATTACCTTTCTGGTTACAATTAATGAGTAGAATTACATGTTGAAAGTGCGCCACCTGACATCTTCTACTCATTTATTTTATTCACATAGTGAACCTTAGAACTATGACACAAATAGGTTTACACACACAGAAATTTATTGCATTTTGCAACTTTATTACAAAACGGGTTGTGATGTCCACTTCAAATTGTAATAAGAACTCCAACCCGTTTTGTAATTATTATTATAATTTGAGTAGCCACATTGATTGTGTAAGTACATGTTTCCTTTTTACTTTCATATGAATAGTAAATGCCAAAAAGTAAATGTCAAATAGTCATTAGTATGACACATTACATCTTCTTTTCCTTTTATTTACATAGTGAAGCTTAGAATTATAACACATGCGGTTAAACTTACTCAGAAATTTGTTTCATTTTGCAACTTTATTTCAAAACGGGATACTATGGTCATTTTCACATTGAGGAAAGCATTCTTAATCATTTTGTAGAAACTTCCTTGATTTTATGACTCGCATTAATATGCTCAACAATTGCCTTTCTGGTTACAATTAATGAGTAAAATTACACGTTGCAAGTGCGCCACCTGATATCTTCACCTCATTCACCTTTATTCACTTAGTGAACCTTAGAACTATGACACAAATACGTTTGCACACACTCTGAGAAATTTATAACATTGTGCAACTTTATTACAAAACGGGTTGTGATGTCCACTTCAAATTGTTTAATTACTACAATTTGAGTAGCCACATTGATTGTGTAAGTACTTGTTTGTTTATTACTTTTATAAGAATAGTAAATGCCAAATAGTCCTTAGTATGACATATTACATCTTCAAATCCTTCAAAATTATTTACATAGTGAAGCATGGAACTATAACACAAATGCGGTTCGACTTACTCAGAAAATTTGTTACATTTTGCAACTTTATTTCAAAACGGGATGCTATGTTCATTTTCATATTGTAGAAAAAAACTTAATCATTTTGTAGAAACTTCCTTGATTTGATGACTCGCATTGCTATGTTCAACTATTGCCTTTTGGTTACAGTTAAATTACTTGTTAAAAGTGCGCCACTTGACATCTCTTCACCTCATTCACTTTTATTCACATAGTGAACCTTAGAACAAATAGGTTTTAACACACTGAGAAATTTATTACATTTTGCAACTTTATTACAAACCGGGTTGTGATGTCCACATCAAATTATAATACGAACTCCAACCCGTTTTGTAATAATTATTACAATTTGAGCAACCGCATTGATTGTGTAAGTACATGTTTGTTGTTTTACTTTTGTATGAATAGGAAATGCCAAATAGTCATTGGTATGACACATTACATCTTCAAATCCTTCACTTTTATTTACATAGTGAAGCTTGGAATTATAACGCATGCGGTTCACCTGATTTGTTACATTTTGCAACTTTATTTCAAAACGGGATGCTATGTTCATTTTCACATTGTAGAAAGCACGCTTAATAATTTTGTAGAAACTTCCTGGATTTTATGACTCGCATTGATGTGCTCAACAATTACCATTCTGGTTACAATTAATGAGTAAAATTACATGTTGAAAGTGCGCCACCTGACATCTTCTACTCATTCATTTTTTTCACATAGTAAACCATAGAACTATGACACAAATACGTTTACACACACTCTGAGATATTTATTACATTTTGCAATTTTATTACAAAATGGGTTGTGATGTTCACTTTAAATTGTAATAAGAACTCCAATCCATTTGTTATAATTATTACAATTTGCAACTTTAGTACAAAAGGGGTTGTAACATATCCTTACCTTGTATCTTTAATCCTTTTCCAGGAAGTTTGGAACAAGAAAGAATAGCAATGCATTTCAGAAACTTTGACTGAACGCTTCCCAAAGTTAAAATCAAGGAATTATTGAAAAATGATTCTAAAGAATTGTTTTTGCATTTCTTATAATTTTGTAATCGAAAGAATTTTCTTTCGCCTTACATTGGACGGTATCAATATTATTATGAAGACTTAAAATAAAATTACTCGTAATGTACATATGAACCTTTTTGAAAAAAGAAACAAATAATGTTGTGTTTATACTTTTTGTTTTCCCTCTATCGGCCGAACAAAATCGTGTTAGCCAAACTATTACAATTTTGTCAGTAAGAAGGTAAGACAATTCTTTTCATGTTACCTATACTAATTCCCTTATCTGAACCCTGTCTTCGTCAAATGTTCAAAATTCCGCTTCTCCTTAATTTAACCGTACATCATACTGCTCATAGGTTTGTGGAATGTTTCAATATGACAGTTAGAGTGACGGTTATATACACAAACATGCGCAGAACTCACACTCCTTGATTATGGTTGAATTTGTCATCCGATCCCGAGTGTGTTATTTTTATACACTTATTGTCAATTTCAGGCTAACATCGACACATGAGTAAGACGCAGGTCGAGCAAAACTACAATATTACTTATAAGTGCCCTTTCTGCATCGAAAAGCTGAACTGGTTAGCAGACAGACGCAACGTATTCCAGAAAAGGCTCCCTCTTTCGAGAAAGCAAATTGTAGCCAACAGCGAACTCGCCGCTGAAGACGGTACTACCGTTACTGCTATATAAGCGGTGTTGTAGAGACTGTAGTTTGACAACAATAATACCGTGCAACAAATGACATATTACATAAATGTGTGAAAATGATATAAGAATCTTCAAGTGGTACAGCTTGTTGTTCCTGTCGTGAAACAGTAAAAGGGAAGTAAATAAAAATTAGATAATTATATCATCTGTGTTAATCATTTTCCTTACCGGATAAAAAAATTCAATAATTACTCATAAAAATCATACACTTTATGAGAGGTTTGATGTTATTGTATTATAACTGAAAAAGTAAAAACCATACGCCTGAAAATGAATAAAACACTGTCTTTATGTATCTCGTTCTCAAATTGTTAAACGCCGCCAGTGACAACATCCGAAAGATTAACATAATTGTCCGGTCTATTAATCTTTTAATTCTTACATCCGTTTTAACTGAAGTTAAACTGCTTCCATGTTATAATTGCTTAAAGTGCTTATGGACATGTAATATAAAAGTGTTATAGTGATAGAAGATTCTTCATGCGGTACAATTTGCCGTTCTGGTAATGACAGTTAAAGGGAAGCAACTTGAATTTGATTTATTATACCTTCTATATATATCGTGTTCCTTAATCGATAACGTAAGTACTACTTAATAGGTTTGATATTATCTTTCTTTATATTTGAACAATTTTTAAAATATCAGCTGAATTGACTAAGGACTACGGTGTTCCGTTTGGACAATCGTGACATTTTATTTAATACTAAACCGCGATGCACGATGGTACGATGACAAAAACGCGATGGCGCGATGGCACGATTGCACGATGATGAAACAACGATGGTACGATGGTGAAAACGCGATGGCACGATGATGAAATCGCGATGGTGCGATGGTACGCTGGTGAAATGTCGATGTAATATCGCGTTTTCATCATCGTACCATCGCGTTTTCACCATCGTATCATCGTACCATCGCGTTTACACCATCGTGTCATCGCGTTTTCATCATCGTATCATCGCGTTATCACCATCGTACCATCGCGTTATCACCATCGTACCATCGCGTTTTCACCATTCTACCATCGCGTTATCACCATCGTACCATCGCGTTTTCACCATCGTACCATCGCCTTCCGGTGGTCATGCGCAGTGGTACAGTATATGTGTCAGACTGAGTAAAATACAGGCTTGATACAATCTCATTTTACCTTCTACATCCTAACAAGAATAAGCTGAGTTTGAATAATACCATGTGACTATTACACCCAGCTTTTTATTTACTTCCATGCATACATAAAATACAAAGGACGTGGCCTTGAAGATTTTACAGTTTTAATGAACTGAGCACTGAACATTTTGTAAAACATTTTGCAAGACAGCATAATCTAAATGGTAAATTTCTTATCACAGTATACATTCATCTATTGTTGACAAAATACAAGTGTACGGGACTATGCATTTCTAACCGGAAGGCGATGGTACGATGGTGAAAACGCGATGGTACGATCGTGAAAACGCGATGGCACGATGGTTAAACCATGATGGTAAGATGACGATAACGCGATGGCACGATGGTGAAAACGCGATAGTACGATGACGATAATGCGATGGCACGATGGTGAAAACGCGATGGTACGATGGTGAAACCACGATGGTACAATGATGATAACGCGATGGCACGATGGTACGGTGATGAAAACGCGATGGCACGATGGTGCGATGGTAAAAGCTCGATGGTACGATGATGAAAACGGGATATTACATCGACATTTCACCAGCGTACCATCGCACTATCGCGATTTCATCATCATGTCATCGCGTTTTCACCATCGTACCATCGTTGTTTCATCATCGTGCCATCGCGCCATCGCGTTTTCGTCATCGTACCATCGTGCATCGCGGTTTAGTATTAAATAAAAAGTCACGATTGTCCAAACGGAACACCGTAAAGGACAGTTTCTCATTAACGTCTTGTTCTTAAATGTGCCCGCCCGCTTAGCTCAGTAGGTAAGAGCGTTGAACTATGGATCGCGGTGTCGCGAGTTCGATCCTCGGGCGGGGAGTATGTTCTCCGTGACTATTTGACAAACTGCCCGCCGTTACATGACTGAAATACTGTTGAAAAACGGCGTAAAACCCAAAACAAACAAAACAAATGTTCTTAAATGTTGGTGTTAAGGACGGTTGCGGCAGTTTTTGGTCATCAAATCGCAATAATAGAATTTATTAAAACTTTATATATGAACACAGTGTCATTTTAGAATCAAAATTATGAAAAAATAAATCGAAGGTCATCGTGTTTTTCCATGAGTTATCTGCCCTTGAATATGCAAATTTGAAGAAAAATCCAGTTTTAAGGGCAGATAACTCCTAAAAAAGCACAATGTATAAAATATTAACAAAATTATCCATTCTATTAATGCATTAATCCTTACATAAATTTTAACTTCAGTAATTAACTTCTAACATATCATTATCATTTAACACACGCTAGAAATGTCCAGATAGTAACAAAAATGTTATATTTTTCAATCAACAATTTGATTTTGTTTCCCCTCCTTAGTTGGTAAGTGTTTTTTTTTTATATTTATTTTTCTGTTATGTTTCAAACTTCTCTTAAGCACGACTTTATGTCGTGTTATTGGTACTGTTTAGTTTCTCAACATAAACATTTCGGCCTGGGTTGTTTCCAATACTCCCGCTTTCATAGTTTTGAGTATTTTATAATTACCCCTTAGATATGGTGCCTTCTTTTTAATTTTGTCTTTTGGCATTGAATGTGATATGCAGGCTCCATAACCTCAGATCCCCTTTCTAAAATCCAGTCTGTTTCATTCTGCCCATTGTTTTCTCCTTTAGGACAAACCCATTATTTTAGCTGGGGACAATACGCCGATTTCCATGGAATTACACATTAATGTAGCATTAAATGAACACCACGCATGAACATATCTGCGGATGTCTCTATATTTTTATGTACTTTAGGCATGTGTAAATGTTCACTTCTGCTCAACGCGGGGCTAGAGGGCGTGGACGGCAGCATACATTTCCACTACCGTCAATGAAGAGGCTCAATTAAAGCGAGCCTGCAACATGTTCGTTTTTGTAGTGTTGAGCGACCTGACATATTAGGGACGCTAAAGATATCATAATTGTCATGGTCTAATCATAAACCACAGAAAAGACATATTTATAGATTGAATCTAAGACAGACTGTCACAAATAATTTGATTAGAAGATGGATTTACAATCACACTGTATCAAGCAACCAGCCAAAGGAGATACACAATGCGGCCCCTTACGCCAGGTGACTGATAAAAAAAGGTTTGAATAAGAATAAAAAGCCATTTTCTGAAGTTTCGTCGTTCGATATTTACTTTTACATCAAATCACTTAACTGAATAAAATAGTATAGAGCTATATTCATAATAAAATGTCATGTAAGAGCACAGCTAGTATGTAGTGGTAATAAAAAATTTAAACTGTGTTTATCTACAGACAACTGCGATTGAAACGATATTCAGGGGACCGTAGAATTCATATCTTTACATCAGGATATCGTTACGCCCGAAGTTGAGTTCAGCGTCGGCCGAAACCGAAAGTAGATACAATGTGTGTATGATTAAAGAGATGTGTAACTCATAATTATACAGAATTCGTTCTGTGTACGACTTATCTAAATACTACTTACTAGTCAAATATATATGTCATTTTCATCAGAGGTTATAAAAATGTATTTATAATTATTCATATGCTTTAATTCCAAAATCAGCCGCAGTATCTTGCTTTTTTCGAAGGCCCTTATTGACTCAAAATATGATTTTGTACATAGATTCTATGTACTATATTCATAAACTTTTCTCCACCTCCACTCATTGAGTGCATTCAAACAAATTGCCTAACGGTCACGCCTTTACTCAGGAAAGATTCGATTTGTATTCTTAAAGGTGAGTGACTAGCGAGTCAACTCCCAAGAGTGAGAGACTGTTGAGGGAAGTCCTGGGGACACTTGAGTTTTTCTCAAATATCAAAATCAAGTTTAGATGATACATATGCAATATTTTATTCATTTGAAGGTACATGTAATGGTTAGATAAAAACATTTCGCTAATATTTTCTCTTAAACATAAACACTGTACTGATTATAGCTACATTTATTGGACTACTGCACTCTACAGGTACTAATTTTTCATTAATCCTGAATGTTTATTCTAATCAGAGCTGCTGAGTGCGAATTTATTCAAATTTACTATTTGCGGATTTTCCTTTTTCATTCAAAGAGAATTCCTAAAGTTGTTTCCTTTCATATGTGATAGGAAAATTTGTGCTGAAAGCAATGACTAATTAAAAAGAGTGGGTCACCAGGCTTGTTTTTGTGAAAAGTTGTTTTGAACACACCCACTGTTGCTGAAACAGCCAGCAATTTTTCAACATTTTCATAATTTTCTGCTTTTATATAAATACCAACCAAAATATACATCTAGACTGCACAATAAGGTTTATTCTTTCTACAGATTTTATATTTCATATTTGTAAAACTATACCCTTACAATAATGGGTACAAATGAAAAAAAATATTGTTTCATATTCACTTTTGTGAACTTTTTTCTATGAAAAATACACATAGTGAAGAATATTTTTTTTTAAATTTTGAAAACAACTGATTCATAGAATTTTTTCCTGTTTTTCTTGTGTATAAATAACTGTATTGTGAGAATAAAAATGGCTAAAAATGTATGGGTCACCAGGCTAAACTTTATGTTAAGACCGCTTGAATACAACACCTGGTCCGAGAGCTCACGGACTTTTATTGCAACAATTAAGGCCAAAAGAAATTTATACATCTTTGGAAACAATATTTCATATCCTCCATGAAAACCCATTTCTTAAGTGTCAAAGCCGTGCCTATCTATATTTTGTTCACTTATGTTTGTGATAGGGGAGTTAAAACTCACTTGTTAAAATTTAGGGGTAGGGTAAAGTTTACGACTACCAGTTTTATTCACTGTTTTATTAGTACCTATGTTATTGTCAGTAAATGTATATATGTCAACCAATGTCAGCAAAATGGAATTCCTCAAAAGGAATGAAGGGCAAACTTGATATTTAAGGTCAAAGGTCAAATTTATGTACAAATCACAAAAATTGGCATATTTGAAATTTATTTTTATTCTTAAAAATTAGTTTGTTGTCATAAGTCACTCAGTTTTATATATGTAATGTGTATATATCAGCCAAAGTTGGAATTGCAAATCTTATTGCAAAACGTCAAAGTCAACCCTGATAATTGAATATCTGTAAGTCAGGCAAAGTCAGCAGTGCAGATGTAACCCTAAAACTGCCAAGGGTAAAGCTTATATCAAAGGTCAAATTTGTGTGAAAAATTGCATGAATAGGTTCCTGTCTGAAATATAGATGCTATTTCTAACCATTATTAGTAATTGGTCGTGATTTATTTTAATGTATATATGTCACACAATGTCAGTAATAAAGATATCGTCTGAAATCAGACAAGTTCAAATGTGATATTAAGGGTCAAAGGTCATTTTCAAGTAAAAGAATGAAAAAATGGCTCTTTAACTTTTCTTCTTGTTGATAATATTTCGTCGATATTAGTCAAAGATATCAGTTCATTTTAATGTATAAAATGTAGGCAATGTCTAGTATACACATATAATTTCAAAACATTCAAGGTCAACCATAATATCAAAGGTCAAATGTCAAAACAGTGGGTAAAATGTTGCAATATTATCCCCTGTTTGTAATATTTTTTATTGTTTAAAAGTATTTGTTTTGTCATTTTAATAACTGATCGTTGTTCATTTTACTGTATATATGTCAGACGATGTCTGGGAAGAGAAAATAAGTCAAGGTCAAACCAGGTATTGGAGGTCAGTGGTCACTTTTGTATAAAATAATCACAAAATTTACCGTATTACTTATTTCTTTGATCAAAAATAGCTTGTTGTTATAATTCACTGTTAGCAATTTACTTTAATGTATACCTGTCAAGCAAGGTCAGCAATGTAGGTCTTATTCGTATAAGTAAAAGGCAAACCTAATATCAAAGGTCAAATTTCTGTAAGAATTCGCAAAATAACTAGAATTTTTAAATTATTTTTCTTTATTGTGTAGGTTGTTTTTGTTACTACTAGTAAAACTGATCAGTATTCATTTTAAGATATATACAACTGACAATATTACTGTTAAAATAATAATGAAAAATAAGTCAAGGTCAAACCTGACATTAAAGGTCATAGGTCATTTTCATGTAAAACTTCAAAATACAGCCTTTAAAATTTCTTCTTTGTTACAAATTATCTTGTCATTTTGTTCATTAAAAATAATTTTGTTTTATGTTTATTTGTAAATCAGCAATGCAGATCTATTTTCAAAACAGTGAAGACATGAGTCTAGATCAGCATTGATGTTAAAGTTTAAAATTCATAGCGCTGTAATTGTATGTCTTTGTTCAAACATAACTTGTTACAACTTGATGTTAATTCATTTTAATGTTAGCCTTTACTTACTAACTTCCTTACTGCCATCCATCTTCTTACGGCCGTTTTATATCTTATGATTAGATGCGGCAATGAACTGCACTGTATTCTGCAGGTCGCTGGCATCTCTCCACGGCTTGGCCTCAAATGGGATGTCTGATGGCCAAACTTTCTGGCGTGCTTATTCCAGATAGGAACAGCTCTGCAGAATGTGAAACGGTGTTTGTTCCATTGATCCACACTGACATTTAGCTTTCTCTGCAACTCCCAGCTTTTTCATATGTTTTCTTAGGCCACAGTCTTCAGTGCGCAGACGGAAGACAATTAATTGGCTGTTTAGTTTGTGTAGACAGTCCTGGCAGGTAACCTCCATTTATGTTCTTCCAGTCTGACGCAAAACTGTTCTTCCACAGAGTCTGAGCTTCTCTGTATGAAGCTGGAGGTTGGGACTGTATTTGCCTGGTTGCTGTTTTTGCAAGTTTGTGCGCAGCTTCATTTCAAGCTATGCCCGCATGTGCAGGAATCCATCGAAATGCTACATTGTTGCTCTCAGGCAGGAGATTGATGTTTTTCAACAGCTGCCTGATTTAGTTGTCTGATGGACCTGCTGAGAAAGCCTGAAGAGCTGACTTGGGGTCTGTTAGGAATATAATGTCCTTTTCCCCCTCGCTCATACAGTTCGAGGGTCGCCGATGTGAGGGCTTGCATCTGGATCTCTTGTTGGAACATCTCTTGCCGACTTGATGAGAGAGTATGAAGGAGGAGCTGTCTGAAAAGTTGATGTAGGCACCACTCCCAGCTTTCTGAACTGCCTTTTCCACTGATCCATCGGTATATGCTTGGATCCAAGAGTGTGCTGGATAGCGGTTATTGATCATTTCTAGCATAAGAGATTGTTGGTAAGCCTGATGTTGCTTTCCCTTTTCTTCTACTCCTGGCACATCCAATCTGATCTTGGGAACACATTGTCTGGGAACCCATTTATTGGACTCGAGCGGTTCTGTCCCTGTGTCCAGTGCTGCTGCTTTCCCTTTTTGCAGTTCTTTGACGATGTGGTTAAGACTCTGACTTTTCAGTCTGTTCTTGGTTCTGCTCTCGAGTCTCGTCTTCTCTCTTATGGTTCAGGGTTTGCTGTCTTTTCCATTTATTTTATTGGAGTTGTTTTCATTGCCTCGGGATTATCCTTAGTCCTGAAATTTAACCTTGTCTAGTTTAACTTTACTGGTTTTGGAAGCAGGTACCAATGAGGTTGACGCGTACTCTGCTATCGGCCGTACGTTGCCTGTGTAGACTTGCAGAGGATCTTTGCATTTACTCCTCAACTTGTTCCAGCCAGATTTATTATAATGGCGAGTTTTTTAAGGCACCCTCCTTTGACCTTAAATGTCAGCTTTGACCTTAACTAATTTTTCATTATAATTTCGAGAATGATATCATCTGTTACATATACTTTAAAATGAATAATATTAGTTAATAGTTTTGAAATACCCACTTAAATGATGAAAACTCATAGCTAAATACTGTTGTTTTGGCTAATTTTCACGCAAATTTGACCTTTGACCTTTGACAATAGGTTTGGCTTTGCTTTTTTTGGATAAGACCTACATTCCTGACATTGCTTGACATGTATACATTAAAATAAATTGCTAACAGAATATTCTAACAAGCGCTACTATTTTTGAACAAAGTAATGAGTAAGTATGCTACAATTTGATCTTTTACACAAAAATGACCTCTGACCTTTAATACCAGGTCCGACCTTGACTTATTTTCTCTTCCATACATCGTCTGACATATATACAGTAAAATGAACAAAGATCAGCCACTAAAATGACAAAACAAATACTTTTATACAATATAAATTAATACAAACAGGTGATATTATTGCAACATTTTACTCACTTTATTGACCTTTGACCTTTGAAATTATGGCTGACCTTGAATGTTTTGAAATAATATGTGCATACTAGACATGGCCTACATTTAATACATTAAAATGAACTGATATTGTTGATTAATATCTAAAAAAAACATTAACAAGAAGAAAAGTTAAAGAGCTATTTTTTTTCATTCTTTTACTTGAAAATGACCTTTGACCCTTAATATCACATTTGAAATTGTCTGATTTTAGACAATATCTTTATTACTGACATTGTGTGACATATATACATTAAAATAAATCACGTGCAATTACAAATAATGATCAAAAATAGCTGTTATATTTCAAACAGGAAACTATTCATTCACTTTTTTTTTTACACAAATTTGACCTTTGACCTTTGATATAAGCTTTACCCTTGGCAGTTTTGGGGTTACCTTTGCACTGCTGACTTTGTCAGACATACAGACATTAAAATAAATTAACTTCAGTGACGAATAACGTGAATACATATTAAAAATGTCAGAAAAAGTAAATGTAACATTTTTTAAATTTCTGCATGAAAATGAACTTTGACCTTTAATTATCAGGGTTGGCCTTGACGTTGTGCAATAAGATTTGCATTTCTGACTTTGACTGCTATATACACATTACATTTTTAAAACTGAGTCACTTATGATAACAAATTAAATTTTAAGAATAAAAATAAATTTCAAATATGCCAATTTTTGTGATTTGTGCATAAATTTGACCTTTGACCTTAAATATCAAGTTTGCCCTTCATTCCTTTTTGATGAATTTCTTTTTGCTGACATTGGTTGACATATATACATTTACTGACAATCATATACCTACTGTAATTAAACAGTGAAAAAACTGGTAGTCGTAAACTGTACTCTACCCCCTAAATTTTTACAAGTTAGTTTTACCTCCCCTATCACAAACATAAGTGAACAAAATATAGATAGGCACAGCTTTGACACTTAAGAAATGGATTTTCATGGAGGATATGAAATATTGTTTTCAAAAATGTATAAACTTCTTTTGGCCTCAATTGTTGCAATAAAAGTCCGTGAGCTCTCGGACCAACCTGTTCGGACAAAAAAAAAATGGCGCGAACCTGACCAAATTGATTACATGTATATCTGCTAGAAGTTAAAAAAGTTTTAAAATTTCTCAATTCTTTCTATAATTGAATACTAAATAATCTGAAAAGTGATATTGTCTTATCATTACTAAGTCAGTTGTTTTGCCTTTGTACTAAAATGCGATGTGAAAACACAACCACAAAAATGTCAAGATACCTGTCAGGCATGATACTTGTCAATACAACATAAACCAGTATCAACATTTGGTTACTGATAAAACTTATCAAAAATGTTATTTCATTCAAGATTCCTCATATTAAAGATTGTCTGTCACATGTTTCAACAAATGTTGACTTCATTTCAGTTTTCCATAGAAAGTGTCGACAATTGTTTGTTAACACGCGACAGTATCATCTCATAAGTACCAGAAAATTACTTTTTGGCTGGGATAATTTAACTGATGAAGTCAACGCTATAATTTTTCGTCAAGTACACAACTATATTAAGCATACGAGACGATTTAACAATGACTAATATTTAAGTCATAAGAAGCTGTCATTTACAAGAGTTAAGGGGATAACAAGCAAGTATATTGTTGTATATACATTGTTGCATCGGGGGCGTGGAGAGCGAACAGAACAAACTTTTTTTTTTCTCTCTCTTTTTTGTTTGAAACAAATTTGATATTTCATTTCAAAGCTTATCTTTGTAGTTTTTTTCTTTTTCTTATTTTTTTTCCAAAAGTAAATATGAAAAATTGCATGTAAAACATTTACTTAGTATGTATTTATCTTGAACACAACTCTGATTATTTTGTTACATTACTTATCTCAGGGGAGGGCCGTCATTAATGTTGGTTAAACATGTGGCCCAACCCATTTGCTTTTTATCTAAATCGTCTTCATCATATATTTGTTTGTTTTAATGTGTTATAAATATGTATGTACTATGTATTAGATGTTCTAGATTAGCAATACAATATGATCAAATCAAAGTGTCGGCTGCGCAGAAAGGTGCGCATAAAAACCTACAGGAATTCCCTTTAATAGAGCGACAGATTAGCTGCGTATTTGCATAAATACGCAATTTACTTTGTAAAATACACGACTCAAATTATCATTATGTTATCAAAAGGCAGCAAGTTAATAAAATACTATACTTTTTAAATTTTATGCATGCATACCACCGCTTGGACCCAAAATCAAATAGACTGAAGTAAACATTATGGAATTTGTTAATTACCTCACGGGTAAGGGCGCACAGGACAATTTCTCGTAGAAGTCCAGCTCTCGTTCCCAACTGAGCAACATAAAAATTGTCATAGCAGATCTGTTACAAATATAAAACTGTTGAATTCTGAAATGTTTGGTAATTTTCTATTTTACCGTAAAATGGTATTACACAAAAAAATATCATTTCATGCGATTTAAAAAAAAAACACCTGAATAATATCTGCAGTATTTTAATACTATATACCATCTGCTTTCAAAGGGATAAAAAGTAAAGAAATGGATTTCATGTATTTCCTTTTCTAATAAATAAATAAATGAGAAGCACATACAGAACAATAGAAAGAAAATTGGTCCCCATCTACATAGAAAAAATAACAGTAAATTCACTATCAAAATTCTTTAATCCATAGTATCAATTTCTTTGCACATAACAGACTTGACGGTTTCTGATAATTTTTGCTTATGCAAGGGAAGTAATCTAAACAGCCATTTTTAC
This sequence comes from Mercenaria mercenaria, assembly GCF_021730395.1. NCBI lineage: Eukaryota > Metazoa > Mollusca > Bivalvia > Venerida > Veneridae > Mercenaria > Mercenaria mercenaria. Next base: position 51,562 of record NW_026463112.1, on the reverse strand, counting down.
ATCTATGAGTGAGGGTTTGGCACAAGTAATCTTAACTTCTCAAAAAAAAAAATACTTCTGCCAATTAAAATAACTATAAATACCCAGCAGTATTCACATAATATATTCAGATATTGTACATGCTCTGAAATGAAAACAAAGAGGCAACTTATTCATAAGAGGAAAATTTAATGAATGAGTATTACTTTTAAAAACCATTAACACAATCTGAAATCTTCTGAAAATATGCTAAAATGTTTCTAGGGCAATAAAAATGTCTGAAGGAAACAATTCTGATGTCTTTAAGGTCCCCCTGAAATGTGGTGATAAAAATGCATTTGCCTTGATTACAGTATTACAAACTTTCAGAGCCAGACATGGAACACATGTTTCAGTAATATGTGAATAAGGATACATTTCGCGTTAGTACAAAAAATGACAACCTTCAACCAGTGGTCGAGTAAGATGGGACCTGGGGGTATTCCTCCATCATCAAAGCTGGAAAGTCGCCATATAACTTTAATTGTGTCGATGCGACGTTAAATCCAACAAAATAAATTAATCAACTAGTGGATAAGTATGAACATTACACTACCGTCTGACGTACCCAGAAGAACAGTAAAGAGCAGGAACTTCAATGACAAAGCACATACTGTTGTACTCACAGCAAGTGTTGCACGTGGTTTATCACTGATTCAAATAGTAACTGTCTAGGCCTTTTATTTTCAAACATGTACATTGATACCACTAACACAAGACAAGACTGCAGTGTACTAATCTAAAAGAACAATATCTTTCGTGTACAAAAGATACAAAAAGCCGAAAAAGATGCTCAAACCGATCTTTGATAAAGACAATTATGTTTTCCAATGTCACAGACATGAATGAAGAACACTTATTGTATGAGTCTTACCAAATAGTAAACGTCTGGCCGTAAATAAATGAAAACAACCATGTAACCAACAACAATTATCTTAACTTCAGTGCAATGAACTGTACCGTCTTACCTAAATAAGACAGTCTGTGTAAACCTCGACGCCAGAGCATATTCCTAATAATTAACATTTAATAAAATCTGTAGAAAGATCCCTTGGAAGCAAAGAATACAGCCAAGAAGAATAATAGCAGACTCGGTTTGATTGAGTCTGTTCATGAGAGGTAATGAAATGTGCAACACCTCTCACGCCCCCTAGCACCGGCTTCAGCGGAACTCTATTACACACATGTTTAAGGCATATGACTTTTAACCTGAATTTCATATATGACAAGTGTTTGAGTTTTATGGAATTTCTGGTGAAACAAATGTGAGACATGCATATTTGGTAATAAAGGTTATGAAGTTTCAAAGACCTATTGCATAAAAAAGCTCAAAATGCTGCCTGTTTGTTTCAAGTTTTAACTTCTTTTAATCTGGCTAAGTATTAAATATCGATTCTGCTGTTTTTCGTCAGTTAATATCTGAATGACTGTTTTTCTCCTTTCTGGCATTGAAATAAAGTATTTTTTATTTAGTGTAAAAAATAGAATATTTATTGAATTTTTATGTATCTTGTTATAGATATCAGTGTTTAACACAAATTCAAAAAGATGAAGTATCTAATAGCTTATTTAGGATAAAAAAGCAGTACATTTACTATCAAAGAATAAATAAATAAGAAATTTTGTAATCCAGTGTCATTTTATTTGAGTTATTCTGTAAATTTTAGCTTATGCAAGGGAAGTAATTCAAACAGCCATATTTACATCTAAATTAAAACTGCCAACGAATGACAGTTTGGCACAGCTTATCTTAAATTCTCAGGAAAGGAAATACTTCTGTCAATACAATGACCATCAGTACCCAGCATTATTAACAAAAAACATTCAGATATCACACATGCTCTAATAAAATGAAAACGAAAGAAGCGCCAACTTGTACAGGTAATGAATAAGGACTGCCTATATCCTCAAGTGTTTCCAGGGCAATCACAATGAAAGACGGAAATATCTGACCTCTCTAAGGCCCGCCTGAATGTTATATGTGGACAGTACTTGAAACTTTCAGAGCCATATATGGATCGTGTGGGACACATGTTTCAGTTATACGTGAATGGGGATTCATTACGCATTAGTGCAAAATAATGATAACCATCAACCAGTGGGTAAGTATGAACAGTACTCCTACGTATCCAGAAGCACAGTTTGGAGTAGAAAGTTCAATGCGAAAGCATCTGCTGTTGTGGTCACAGGAAGCGTTGTAAGTGGTATATCACTAATTCAAAAGTAGCAACTGTCAAACCGATCTTTGATAAAAACAATTGTGTTTGCCAATGTCACAGACTTCAATGAAAAAAAAATCTTATTGTATGATTCCAACCAAATAATAAACTACTGACTGGAAATAAATCAAAACAGCCATGTAATCCACAAAAACTATCTCAACTCTTAAATGTGCCGTCTTACTTAGATAAGACAATCTAGGTGGCCACAGAGACCGGAGCATATTGCAGGACTTTTATCTATAAGCTTGTTTTCATATGACAAGAGGTGTTTGAAATTTACACGTTTGGTAAAGCAAATGTGAGACATACATACTAGGTAAAAATGTTATAAAATGTCAAAAAAAAAAAAAACAACCAAAGACAAATATCAAACAGGGAATGCCACGTACCAAAGACCTATCTATTTCCATACTAAAAATAACACATTCTCAATATTTGATTCAAAATTTACCCTCTGATAAGCAGATGATTTCTTTAAGTAGGTATTGAAAACACCTCAGTTTTGCTGTTTTTTATCTGTTTGTCTGTTATTTCTCCTTTTTTTGCGGAAAAGAAATTGAAAGGAATTCAAATGTAAAGATGGAACATGAATTGAACTTTTAAGGATATTGTTATAAAGGTTGGTGTGAAATATATTTTAAAGAAAATTAAGTATTTAATAGCTTACTTAGGAAGAGAAACAGTACATTTACTATTAAAATATAAATAGATAAGAAATTATATAAACCACAGTGTCATCTTATTTGCACAAGACAAACCTAAAGTTGTTCTGTCAATTTGTGCCTGTACAAGGGAGGTAATCCAAACAGTCGTATAAACTTCTAAATTAAAACTTACAATAGGTGCTCTTAAATTCTCAATGAGTAAATACTGTTGCCAATTAGAATGACCATCAGTACCTAACATTATACACATCATTCATTCAGATATCACACATGCTCTAAAATGAAATGGAAAGAGCCAATTTGTTTGTATGGAGAAGAGGCAATGAATAAGGATTGCCTTTGAAAAGCTTTCAGCATAGACTGAAGTCTTCTGAAAATATCCTTAAGTGCATCCAGGGCAGTCACAGTGTCAGCAGGAAATATTCTGGTGTCTTTGAATTCCATCTGAAATGTTATAAAAATGTTACGCGCCGACTGTGCAGTTTTTGAAACAAGAGCAAGACATGGAACTGTTGAGACACAAGTGATATGTGAATGAGTATACATAACGCGTTAATAAAAAATGACAACCATCAACTATTAGGTAAGTATGAACAGTACACTATACCCTTACGTACCCAAAAGCACAGTATAGAGCAAGAACTTTAATACGAAAACACATGCTATTGTGCTCAAGCGTTGAACGTGGTATATTACTGCTTCAAATAGCAAATGGCGTGGGCCTTCGATTTCATACCAATCGATTCATTCGATTTAAGTCTTCTTTGCTTTTCCTGTAGTTTGATGGCTGGATGGGGACATGTTCTTCAAACTGTGTGAAATACACAGTTGGCTAGAATTTTATGACGATTGACTGACTAACCTTTCTGATAAATGATCTGTAATTTTCAAAATTATGATAAGCGAAATGATTGTAAACTTTTACGTCGGATGCAAATGCGAATGTTGTTGATTTTTTTTTTAAAACTCAGAACAGTTAAGACACTTAACTACATAAACGTAACTGGCTAAAGTCAGCGACAATTGCATTATTCCTAGCAAACGTTTATAAACATAACATGTTAAAAACTACAATGTAATTTTCAAATGCTTTTGGCAAATGGAAATCATAGAGCAGACGACTTTACATGTGAGAAAACCTGTATACAATGATTTGCATTAAATTACTGTCAAGTAACAATGACACCAACCGTGCACCGAGTTCCAGTTTTTGGAAATTCGAACATCTATGGAGGCAAAGCCAATATTACCCTGCATATCGACCAGTCAATGAGGCAACGCATTGACCAGTGACAGTTTTCAGCTTCGTTTATGTTTTTCCATTGAATTCAACTGTGTACAGTACATGTATAATATGCCATGTAGTCTATAAAATAACTCAACACAATGACCGATGACAGTTTTACAATATGGTCTACTATATGCGATGTGAATATTCCTTTTCTTAAATTGTTTAATCATTTAACAGTTGTTGTAACATTTCTTGACGCGTTTTTTTCTCCAGTTTTACATCTTGTTAAACGTTAAACACTGTTAAATCCATTATTTTCTTGAAATCTTTTAATATTACTGGTTGACCTGGCTGTACACTCGAATCAGTGTGGTGTTGGATTAGGCGCGACATAAAATGTTCAATATTTTCATGTTTTTTTTTGTTTTTGTTTCTGTTGTAGTAAATGAGAAATAGAATCATTTGTGTTTAAGACATGAGCAGTGCGCCCTTGGGTTGAGATTTACCGATCTTCACAGAAGACCAATGACGGATTATCTATGTCTATTATCAGGGTTCCTTCACCTATCACTTGGGTTGCAATACTTATTACCAATCTTTCTTACTACTATCAACAGGCCTAAATATCATGAAAATGCTTAAGTTTGTTAATTGACTTTAGTACGTCAATTTGCTTGCATTCTGACTTTTCTTAAGCCAATCAAAGTACTTAATTCAATTAACAGACTTAAATAGTTTCATAAAATCGGGGCCAAGGCTCCAATATCAATCACTAATGTTGTTGTGCCTATCACCGGGGTTGAAAGCATGTCATTTCGATTGTTACTGCTATCACCGGGGATAAAATGATAATATTAATATCTATTACCGTGCTTCTAATATTTATCGCAAGAGATCTAATGACTATCACCAGGGTTCTTATGCCTATCACCAGGGTTCTTATGCGCATCACTGGGGTGTTTTTAGCTATCACCGGGGTTCTAATGCCTGTCATCGTGGTTCCTACTGCTATCATAGGTATTCTATTGCTTGTCACCGGGGTTGAAATATCTATCACCGGGGTTCTTTCTACTGTCACCACGGTTCCGTGACTATTAGTGGGGATTTTTTTCGCTATTACATGAGTTGTAATATATCTATCAATAGGGATGTAATGACTATCACCAGGTATCTTATGCCTATTAAATGGGTTCAATGTCTATCAAGGTGGGTATTTCCTACTATTACAGGAGTTGAAATGTCAATTACCGGAACTCTTCTGTCGCCTGGGTTCTAATGCCTAGCAGCGAGGTTCCTACTGCTAACAACGGGTTTTTACTGTTGTCAGTGGGTTTCTGATGCCTAGCACTTGAGTTCTTACTGCTATCACCCAGGGTCCTACTACATCAACGTGGTTGATGCTAATGATTATCGCCGGGGTTCCTACTGCTATCAAGGCGGTTCTAACCCCTATCACCGGAGTTCTTAGTGCTATCATCTGTTTTCTAATACCAAGCAATCATCAGAGTTATTACGCTGTCACCTTGGTTCTTTCGTCTAAAACTATCTGCAGGTTTATTACTACTAAGTATCAAGGGGGTACTATGGTCTATCATTGAGTGCTTTTACGGCTTTACCTCACTAGAGCTCTTTTGTCTATCGCCTGTTTTAATAAGTATATATCGAATAGCAATAAATATATCAATTTCACAGCAGTGTGGATAAAACGCTAGGTCTGTCTTCCTGTGCATGGCTTATGAACGGTGCTTATCCCAGGAACAATATAGGAAACGGATCATTATAATACCTCATCGACGCCATTGTGTTGGTTCAGCCAAATGCTTGTTGAAATGACTCGTCTGATTGCTTCAAATAAAATGGATTTCCGAAAACAAAAATAGCAATGTCGAAAGTCCAAGTATACAGAATGTAAATAGCATCCTCAGATCTTCGTTAAGAAGATCAAGTACTTAAGTAAGGTTGGTTCTCATCTTTGATAGCAAATAATAGTGCATTGGATGCAGATGACCGAGCGTGTTGAAATGTCAGCCACGCGAGGGTCTATTATATATGCGATGTGATAATTCCTTTTCTTAAATTGTTTATTAACAGTTGGCTTAGGCGAAGTGGTCGTATTTTCAGGGCTCTGGGAGTGAGCATACACTGCGCGTTTCGAGCAAGTGTTAGTAAGAAGAAATTGACCTTCCTGTATTTATGATGCTATTTATGATAATTCTACAAGAAATATACATGAATTTTCTGAGATGGGAGGTGAGACAGACGTTAGTGACCTGACCTGGATTGTGCACTGTAAATGTCGTCTGGAAGAGGCTTATATATGCTAGTTTTGTAAAATTCCTACCAGTGGTTAAGAAGATGTGGATAGGACACAAATATTAAGGTATCTGATATATATTACCTATAACTGTGACCTTGACCTTTGTCCTAATGACCCGGGTATTGCATTCTATCTTCTTGATTACGTCCACAACCGATGCTAATTTTATGAAATCCTTTTAGTGGCTTAGAAGATACTGGGTAGTAACTAAGTTAAGTGTTAAACCATCAACGTATTATTGATCTTGCACTGTTCACTTTAAGTAAATATCTTTACGCAAGTTTTATGAAAATCCTTCCAGTGGTTGAAGAGATGCTAGTATTGAGCGGACATGAAGTTAAGTTATTTCTACGTTGACCTTCTAGTAACCTTGATTTTGGATCTAAGGTTCTGGGTTGTGTACTTTGCACGTTGTCCTTATGCAGTGAATTGATGTTTCTTTTTTGTGGAAAATATATGTCTGGCACGAAATTAAGCTATTTGATCGTTGACCTCCGTGCGATCTTAAACATGGATCTAGTGAACTGTGTTATGTGCTTTGTACGTTGTCCTGATGCGATAAATAATTGATGTATGTTTTATGGATTGTGCATGCTGACATAAAGAGGTTAATACTGTATTCTAGTTTGATGAAAATTTACCTACCAGATTAGATGATATGGAACAGACACTAGAATAAGCTTTTAGACATGTGACCTCCCAAGTGTGATCATAAACCTTGGACTTAGTGACCTGAGTTGTACGTTCAACACGTCGTGTTGTTATAGTTAAACCTTCATGATTGTTTTGTGAACATCTTCGTAGCGATTAAGAAATTATGGAACTGATTGCCGATGGTTGATTATAACCGTGTTGCCACGCAGAACAAGCGTGTTTTTCTGTTCTTTATCTCTTGGTTTAAGAAAGATTTTTTTCATAATGGTGACGGATCAGACAAATCTGACTAGGCCGGACAGATGTTTCCACACTCTGTCAATGCCTATTCTCATGCATGGAAATATCTAAGTGGAAATACCTCCCGTCAAGACTATTTAACGTTAGTTGGCTATTTTGTAAAACCTACGCTAATTATGGTTAACCATTTTCGTCTTTCTACAGGTAAAACTTATTCAATTTGTGGAATTTGTATCATTTTTTCAGTTTTATGAAAATTTGGTTTTGGCACTATGTTGCGGACACGGTAGACGGACGGTCGCATAATATGAAGGATGGGACGGACCAACGGATGCACCGATCGAGGAAAATAAGTGACTTCAAAATCATCCCATATACTCTGTATCTGACGGTGTCTAACTGTTTAAATTTTCAAACCAATTGAAAAGAGAGGCAAGGCTGTTAAAACAGCAACGTTCAGCTTGTTGTACGATCCATGAGGTTAATTTGAAGTTCAAGTGCAATACCCTTAGAATTTTTAAGGGAAACCTTTTTTTCGCCATATTTCCTAGTTCTAAAAAGGAAATGATTTTTTCAACATTAAAGGTAGGGTTAGTGATTCATTGTTTAAGCCTAAATTATACCCTGAAATGTTTGTTTGAAGAACTGTCATTTTGGGACAGTTAGTTAGTGCAATAGGGGGAATAATTTTGTTTAGAGTAATACCCTATTTATGGGACCTGGTATGAGCCTCGTATCTTACTTTAAAATGATGTCTATATCGTTTCCAGATATAATCAAAGTAAACTGTTCGGTACGAGTGATTGTAATATGCTAAGCAAAACTTCCCATTAAACTCTTTAAGAACATTGACATCTTTTTTTTTCAAAAGGTAAGCTACGTAATTTTTAACATCATTATATGGACCTAAAACTCAACAGAAATATCGGTAAAAATATTTTTACTTTTGCCGAAATGCCGTGTTTGGCTGTGCTCGTGCAAATCCCGAATTTTTCTTTGTATCCTTAAAAGTATCCTTAAAATTTTGTTGAATTTTGTTGTGTATAACAAAAAGCATGACGTTTTGTGTAAGCAAAGAAAAAGCAGAAAACATCTGAAATAAACTGAATCTGCCTCGGATGAGACTTAATGAAAGGGTGCAGGCCAAAGGAATGTTGGAAACTGGAATGTCACGACGTCAGGTTAGCATTGTGATTCACGGAACAGTTATTATCATTCTTTGAACGAAAGTTCTCTAATATCATTACACAGGAATACAAGTATCAAGAAGTGACTTCCACTACGTTTCCTGCCTCATTTCTTGTGGCCATGATCTCTGACAGGTAGGTAGGGGTCTATCTGGAAGTTTTCATCAGTATATCTAGTGTCCCAAAACCTTCTTTGTTTTGAGTATTTTAACAAGAGGGTCATGATGACCCTGGATCGCTCACCAGAGTAATATGAGCTACATGTTTCAAATGTCAAACTGATGATTTTTTGAAATTTTTTGGGAAGATTTTCCGATGTACAATCAAGTAACCCCTGTGGCGGGGCCAATTTTATCCCGAGGGTCATGATTTGAAAAAAGTTTGTAGAAGTCTACTAGGCAATGTTACATGTCAAACATCTAAGATCTAGGCTTTCTGGTTTATTTTTAGCAAATTTATGAATATTTCCCTATGTACAATCAAGTAACCCCGGGCTGGGTCAATTTGACCCTGGGGGTTCAAGATTTGAACAACTCAAGGTTCACTAGGCAATGCTACATGTCAAATATCTAAGCTCTAGGCCTTCTGTTTCTTTTTAGAAAATTTTGAAGACTTTTCTATGTACAATCAAGTAACCCCATGGGGCGGGGTCAATTTGACCCTGGGGGTCATGACTTGAACAAATTTTGTAGAAATCTACTAGGCAATGCTACATGTCAAATATCTAAGATCTAGGCCTTCTGTTGTTTTTTTTTAGAAAATTTTTGAAGATGTTACTATGTAAAATCAAGTGACCCCTGGGGCGGAGTCAATTTGACCACGGGGGTCATGATTTGAATAAATTTTGTAGAAGTCTCCAAGGCAATGCTACATGTGAAATATATAAGATCTAGGCCTTCTGGTTTATTTTTAGAAAATATTTGAAGAATTTTCTATGTAAAATAAAGTGACCGCTGAGGCGGGGTCAATTTTGATCCCAGGGGTCATGATTTAAACAAATTTTGTAGAGGTCTACTAGGCAATGCTACACGTGAATTATCTAAGCTCTAGGCCTTCAGGTTTATTTTTTGAAAAAGTTTTGAAGAGTTTCTATGTAAAATAAAATGACCCCTGGGGTGGGGTCAATTTTGACCCCGGAAGTCATGATTTGAACAAATTTTATAAGGTCTGCTAGGCAATGCTACATGTCAGATATCTAAGCTTTAGGCCTCGTGGGTTTGTTTTGAAAATTTTTGAAGATTTCCCTATGTAAAATCATGTGACCCCTGGGGCGGGGTCAATTTTAACCCCGAGGTCATGATTTGAATAAACTTAATAGAGGTCCATTCGGCAATGCTGCATGTCAAATATCTAAGCTCTAGGACTTCTGGTTTTTGAGAAGAAGATTTTTTAAGATTTTCCTATGTAAAATCAAGTGACCCCTGGGACGGGGTCAATTTTGACCTCGGGGTCATGATTTGAATAAACTTGCTAGAGATCCACTAAACAATGCTTCCCACCAAATATCTAAGCTCTAGAGCTTCTGGTATTGGAGGAGAAGATTTTTAAAGCTTTTCGTTTCGGTTGCCATGGCAACCAGAGTTCTACATGGAATTCAATTCTTTGAATAATTTTTGTAGAGCTTCACCCATGAAACATTCATGTGAAGTTTGGATGAAATTGGCTTAGCGGTTTATGAGGAGATGTCACTTAGAGTAAAAGTTTACGGACGGACGCCGGACGGTGACTGATCCTATTTAGCTCACCCTGAGCCTTTGGCTTTGGTGAGCTAATAAAAAACGAAAACGAAACATCGAACTGATTATATATATTTTTATTAGTCTTAAAACAATAGAACGCAATACATTAAACCATACAAAATAAGAAATAATACATTACTGAAGATTTTGTGAAAGTGAAAAGAACTTGTGGAATAATCAGTCACGGTTGACTGGCTGGTATTGACACATTCGAATTTGTTCATTTTCATAAATAACATATTGTGTTTTTGCATTTAAGTTAGGGCTTGAAGATGAATGTATAGTTTTACCTTCACTGTACTCTATCATAGTACGAGTATTATAATTCACCCGTACGTCAACAAAATCTAGTATATATTCATATCTAGGCGAACTTCACCTCGATATTCAAACGTCAAATTTTTGATCTCTGATGTCCAAGTTTCAAATATAACCCATATCTAATAAACAAACAATCAGACCAGGTTTTATGAATATGGTCTCTTAAGTGATGATCTATTTCCTGACCTTAGATGAACCATCTTCAACGTCACCTAACTTTTATCAGATTTAATTAAACTGGTTAAACATGCTACATTAATGGTTTTAACACAGTCTTTGTAAGAATGCTACCTAGCGAACTAGTTGTTGACGCAAGATGACCAAGTGTCAAATTTGACTTAGATTAATTAAAGAAAAACATCTGACAAAATTTCATTATGTACCTATTTAAATAAGGAATTTCTATGATTTGACCTAATGACTTAGTTTGTGACCACAGGGTAACAAGTCGTAAACTTAGTCCAGATTTCAACATGAGAAATATTCTAAGTAATATATATCCTCAAGAGTGTTAGCAAAGGTATTTATAATTTGACCTAGTGATCACCTAGTTTGTGATTCTATATAACCCAGCCAAATCCATGTTCGTCCTGTTAAAAGGTTGCCTCTGGAATATTGACACGATTTTCTATGATAAGTCATATTTAATTAGTTTTCTTTTTTCCCATATTATCCATTTTGTTTGAAGTGGAGTGAAATGATCTGCAGAGAAAACGACAGGTTTCAAAAAGTTTAAAAACACTGTGACTTCTTTTTATGTTGATCTACAAAAATGTCAAAAGTGTTAGCAGAGATTTTCTATTATCTGACCTTGTGTACATGTTTTGATTCATGATAATACGGTTTTTGAACCCAGTGACTTAGTGTTTATGACTCGGTTTTCAAACAAAACCTTAAGGTTATAAAAAGGTAAGCATTCTAACATGGTTTCATTTAAGTTTTAACTGAGTAGAAAACCTAGCAGCTAGAGTTTTTACAATGCTTTTTTATTATTTGACTTCAAGATTTATTTAAAAAATACGTATGTCCCTCAATAGAGGGAAACAACAGCAGTATAATAACAAACGTACAAAGCGGCTACATTTTATTTACAAGACTACGTAATAAGTAAAGTACATTTAAATAAACACAGTAATGTTAAATAACATGTTTACACCGTCACAATAACCTAAGCAAAACGGAAGCAATAACGAAAACAAAAGTTTATCTAAGTCGAATGTAGTTGTAAGAAAAAGAATATCTGATTGTTTAGGATGCAAAGTAAACATTGCGATAATCTAAATGATACCAAGTCCCTTGTGAAGGAAACCGGCTTGTGAGAGCCTACCTTTATAGATGAATAAACTATTACTAATGTACTGTACATCATAATGTTAACTGTGTTTGAATTATTGATTAGTTTTACAAACTGATTGATGGAACTGTTCAAGTCCAATATATATAACGAACAAAAAACAACCCGGAACGGGAACAAAATATCGTAAAATTATAAAATGACTTCACACGCTCGCTTAGTTGTTCTTAAATTTTAATATAAAAGTCACAAACTAGTTTCGCCGTGAATGGCTCATCTGTGTGTCTAAATATTGTAATACTTCAGGGTATTGTGACCTACTTTACTCATTGGGACTTTAAGCTTAACTGTAATTTTATTATAAGGTTTCAGACTACTTTAAGTAATTATTTATCTAGTTTGATCTTGAAACTGTTGATTTAGCCCAGCCTCACCTACTTTATTAATTTATTAAAGTAGTATTTTTTGTTAAATCACTAGAAACAGCTGACTTCCTGGTTTTGCAGACATACTGTTGTTGTTGTTCTTGCAATGCACTGTGGGTAGTTGCTTAGCAACTGCTGCCTGGAGACTTTGTTTACTCTACTGTAGATAGAAATGTCATTTAACTTTAAAGCAAATATGCTTCCTAGAAACTCCCTTAAAAGGAAATTTGAGGTTATAATCTTTTAGATTATTCATTTTTCTTTCTTTTCATACTAATTTTATTTATGATCTTTAATGTTTTAATAGAAATATTGGCTATAGTTTCCTTACAGTCTAAGTTCACAGCTTCCACAACCCCACAGTTTTTAGTGTGAAGCTGGGTTCACATTTATTTGTGTGGAGTTCACATATCCTCACATTTTTGTGTGTGCACTTCCACAACTATTTTTGTGAAGTCTGGGAGGTATAAATACCCCACTCTGCCTGTTTTCAGGGTTCACAATCTTAAATCTCTGGCCTTGGGTGGCTGTTATAGTCAGATAATTTTAAAGAAATATTTAAAGAAGTCTAGCAAATTTTATACAAAGATAGTCATACTTGGTGTGTTTTTTACCTGCAGTATTTTAATATTTTAACTTTTGATAAGCATTTTGAACTCTTAGCTGAATAAAACTGCTATTTTTCATTGGATCAACTTTAAATTTTAACTGTTGATCTGAGTTGTGTATTAGAAGCTTACTGACAGCTATCAAAATTATCAGAGGCTGGGCTTGATTATTATCTTTTATGAATAATAGACCTTATAAGTAAAAATACCATATTATCACACTATTCTTGAGAACTGTGAATTATTTACAGAATTATTGTGTGAGTTTTATTAAATGATGATTGTTGCTGAACATGAACTGTTTCTGTTGAAATTCTTACTTCAATAAACTATAGTTTAATTGTCAAAGGAGTTGATAATTTCTGTAGTTAAGTGCAAGAAAACCGGCCAGCCTAATAGTACCTCCAGTTGTTTAACATACTTATAGAAGAATTGTCTATATAAGTTTCCCAAAGGGCTTACACTTCAGCCATGGTGCAACACTTATAATCAGGCTACAACTATCTGCCAATTGCATCATACCGAGTCAGCATAATCATAGAAATAGATTCCATCAATTGAAGTTTACACAGAAACTACATCGGCCATAGCGTAACACTATTTTTGGTTTCAGAAGTGGGATCCTTAATTTTCTTTCGGATCTAGTGATACGAATCTGCGTCTAAAATGTCTAATGATGAGAGACCAATCTTCAATACGGAGAGCGTCACTGTACATGAAGTTGATGACGAAGTTACACTCCACCTCCCTCGATCGGCTTGTTCACCAACATCCTTTACATCTCAACACTCTTCGGCTAGCAATGCTGATACGGTAGCAGATCAGTATAGGGTATCTGTAGAAAATGCTGCTGTTAACACATCTTTTCAGTTTCAAAACAGTCATGAACAGGGTGATAGTCCACTACAGGATATAGGTCAGGCTGTACATAGTATGGCAGGGATACTTAAAGATGTTGTTAAAGAGTTACACACACTGAAGGAGGGTCACAGTAAGGAGCGTAGCGTCCATCAGTCAAACTCACCTGCGGCGCAAACTCAGCGTCAACCTCCTGCAGAATATGAGAGACAACCAGTCAGCTATGGCAACTATGGTAGGGGACATGGTTATACAGTAGCTGATGAGCATGCATATTATAACATGTCTCAGAGCAACAACAGGCAGGTACCTACTGATGAGGCCACGAGATATAATCCATTTAGATAATATCAAGGCCAAGTCGTTGGTCAGCCCCAGTACAGTATCAGCACGATGAATTCTCCGACGTATGAGCTGGGTTTTAGGCCGTTAATACGCTCTAGAACTGATGTCAAGATACCTTCATTTACTGGGAAGGAAGACTGGACTGTTTGGCACTCAAGATTTGAGGCAATTGCTACTAGGTATGGGTGGAGCACAGAAGATAGATTAGACCAGCTACTCCCTAGACTTGAGGGTCAAGCAGCTCAGTTTGTGTTTGCACAGTTGAGGCCAGCTGTGTTACACAACTATGATACTTTAGTTTCTGAAATGAACAGCAGGTATAGGGTCATTGAGACCTCTAGGGCATTTGCTGCCAAGTTCAGCAGACGAATGCAGAAACCAGGCGAAACAGCAGAAGAGTTTGCAGCTGATCTCAAGAGACTTTACGATAAGGCCCATGGGTTTCGTGATCAAAGAACAAGAGATGAAGATTTGACAAGGCGTTTTCTCGATGGCTTATATGATGATGAAGTTAGGTTTGAAGTTGAGTACCATAAGGAGCCGAACAATATAGATGAAGCTGTGTTACATGTTGTCAACTTTATACAAACAAGAAATACCCCTAAGAGCGATTACGACAGAAGAAATAGAAAAGGTACAAGAAGAGCAGTTGCAGAATGTGCTGTTACAACTGATGAAAGTATCATTGAAGGCTATAGCCATGCGAGAGTAAGCAGAGAACACTTTAAAGATATTAAGAAAGTTCCAGAACAGAAAAGAAACCATGACACAAAACCTACAGATGTTCAAGATAGTCAGACAGCTATTATTCAACAGCTTCTACAAAGACTAGAAAAGCTTGAAAAGTCTCAGACACAGTCGGCCCGAAACAATACTAGGTTCAGTGAAGCCAGAGCCCAGAAACGGAGTAGTGAGTGCTTTAACTGCCACGAAACCGGTCATTATGCTAGGGAATGCCCGAAGCCCAAAGGGTTTAGGGTACAGAGACCAGAACACAAATATGGACAAGCTAGTAACCAGAACACAGAAGAACAGACCAGTCCTTTAAACTTCAATGGACCAGCCCTTGTGGCCAGAGGGAGGTCCAACTAGAGAAAGAGGGCCAACCCACTGACGTAAAAGGGGAGGGGATTGATAAAGTTGACATGAAGAAGGAGAATGATCCGCTTTTAGGTAATCAGGAGAAAAGATCTCTCAGTAATGGAGCATATGTAAAAGGTTCAGTTGAGGATGTACCTGTGATGTTCACTACAGACACAGGGGCCTCTAGAACGATCATATCTGCACGAGTATATAGAAAGATTAGGGAAGGCGCTCGCCCAATGCTCAGTAAGGCAGGTTGCTTGAAGGGGGCAGGTGGTACACCCATAATGGAATAAGGTAAGGCAAAGTTTGCCTTGAAATTGGGACCATTAGATGTTGAATGTGATGCTATTGTGGCAGAAATAGAAGACGATGCTTTGTTAGGGTATGATGTCCTTATGGGTGGAAAGATGGGACCTGCAGATATCCTCTTGAGTAAAGAAAGATCATTCTCGATGGTCATGAAATTCCATGCATCCAGGTTGGCAATTACTCTGGACTGAGAAAGGTCACCGTGGCAGACGATTTCCACATTCCACCAAATTCTGAAGCGATTGTTGATGTTTATGTCGAACGTCTTGAAGCAGATGACAGGGATAAGAGGGCAGATTACATTGTTGAACCAACTGAACACTTCAAGGAAACGTATCGGCTCATGATGGCTACCACACTGGTTAATATTAATAGAGTAGCCACATGCAAGATCAGGGTCTTGAACCCATTCCCTTCAGAGATGGTCTTAAAACAAGATGCTGAGATAGGTCAAGCGGAAAGGATTGAAAAGGTGGTAAGCATAGTCCAAGGGCAGGAACATGAAGGGGAAGAAGATAACCAAGGGTCGGTGCGGCGCATCACTGTAAATAAGGTCCATACTGTTACTGCTGACAAACTAAAGTCTAAGGCGACAGAAACGGAGGTTCCAGAACATCTGACTGCTTTGTATGAAAGGTCAACCATTGGCATGACCCGAGAGAGAAAGGAGGCCATAGCAGGTCTGCTTGTGAAATATCAAGACACATTTTCAAGAAACGAATGGGATCTTGGTCTTACGCATCTCACTGAACACACCATTGATACAGGTGACGCCCCTCCTGTCAGACAGAGACCGCGCAGGGTCCCTCTGGCTCATGCTGATGAAGAAAAAAAGGCTATTGAGGAGTTAATGCAAAAAGGCGTAATCCAAAAAAGTACCTCACCCTGGGCTTCTGCAATTGTCTTAGTACGTAAGAAATCGGGAGCAGTCAGGCCATGTGTGGATTACCGCGGCGTCAACCTTCTTGTGAAACCTGATGGCTATCCATTGCCAAGAGTGCAAGACTGTCTAGATGCTGTAGCTGGTGCTAAGTACTTTAGCAGTTTCGATCTGACCAGTGGTTACTTCCAAATACCACTGAAGAAAGAAGATATACCAAAAAGCGCCTTTGTTTGTAAGTTCGGGCAGTACGAAATGGTCCGCATGCCTTTTGGCCTTAACAATGCTGCTAGTACCTTTCAGCGCACAATGGAAATTGCATTACAGGGACTTCAATGGGTGACCTGTTTAGTATACATAGACGATATTATCGTGTTTGGGTCAACTTTTGACGAGCACTTACAAAGAGTAGATGAGGTACTTGGAAGAATCAGGGTTGCAGGTCTCAAGTTCAAGCCTGAAAAGTGCAACTTGCTCCAAACAGAGGTGGTGTTTCTGGGCCATGTTGTATCTAAGGATGGCATTCGGCCTGACCCGACTAATATTTCAAAAATCATACAATGGCCTCGACCACAGACCCCAAGACAGGCTAAACAGTTCATCGCAACAGGGTCTTATTATCGAAAATTTGTTAAGGACTTTGCAAAAAGGTCAAGACCACTGGTAGAATTGACGAAGAAGGACAAGCCATTTGTCTGGACAGAAGAGTGCGAGGCGGCTTTTGAAGATTTAAAGAAGGCATTAGTCAGTCCCGATATCATGGGGTATCCTCTAAACAAGGGAGGTTTTATCCTTGATGTCGATGCTTCTGGTGTCGGAATTGGGGCGGTATGCAGTCAAATTCAGGATGACAGAGAAAGAGTCATTTCATATGCTAGTCGAGCCTTAAATAAATCAGAACGTAACTACTGCATAACTGAGAAAGAATTGTTGGCAGTTGTGTTCTTTGTTCAATACTTTCGCCAGTACCTATTAGGCAGGCACTTTTTAGTGAGAAGTGACCATCAAGCATTAGTTTGGCTCTTTAGCCTAAAAGAGCCAAATGGTAAAATTGCTAGGTGGTTAGAAATATTAGCCCCATATGATTTTTCTATTGAATACAGGCCAGGAGTCAAACAGGGTCATTGCGATGCACTTTCAAGATGCGAGACACCAAAGGACTGCACATGCCATGATGTAGACACTAGCGAGCCTTTGAAGTGTGGACCCTGCAGAAAGTGCCGCCGAAGGGCAGAAATCATGATGCTCGAGTTAAAGGGAGACAAACAGGACCAGCAGGCTAGGACACGTACAGTTCAAGATAAAGAAAAACCAGGACCTTCAAAGCTGGGGCGACAAGATGAGCCTTCCAATACTTGGCTAAGTGTCAAGTCTCCCAGTGAGATGTCTTCTATGCAAGAGAGAGATCCAGACCTCAAGCCAGTGATGATTGCCATGAAGTCAGGAAACAGGCCATCTAGTGAGGAAATGTCAGAAGAAGGCCAAGCCACAAGGCATTATTGGATCCAGTGGGAAAACCTGCATTTACTTGATGGTGTACTCTTCAGAACTTTCATACGGCAGAATGGTACTGGTGAACATAAACAACTATTGGTCCCAAAAGAACTTAAAGATGAAATTCTATACCAGATGCATTCGTCTCTTCTTTCTGGACATTTAGGCACCAAAAAGACTGCAGAAAAGACCAAGCAGCATTACTACTGGTTCAACATGAAACAAGATATCAGCCTGTTTATTAAAAGGTGTGACACATGTGCAGCAGATAAGCCCCCACACAAGACACCTAAAGCTCCTTTGGGTCACCTCAGAAGTGGGGCACCATCTGATACTTTGGCGATGGATTATGTAGGCCAATTCCCTATAACATGTCGCGGGAATCGATTTATCCTTGTCATGACAGACCATTTCACGAAGTATGTGGAAATCCTGCCAGTGCCAAATCAATCTGCAGAAGAATGTGCTTCAAGAATTGCCAACGACTTCGTAGCAAGGTGGGGCTCCCCTCTATCCATACACAGTGACCAGGGTTCCTCCTTTGAAAGCAGAGTGTTTAAGGAGCTGTGCAAATTATTTGAAGTGAGAAAGACCAGAACAAGTGCCAGGCATGCTCGCGGAAATGGCCAGACCGAAAGATTTAACAGGACAATGCTGAAGATGATAAAAGCCTATTTGACAGGTACACAAGATGAATGGGACGTCCATCTCGGTTGTTTAGCTGGAGCGTATAGGGCAACCCCACATGAATCCACAAAGTTAACACCAAATTTGTTAAGCTTAGGCCGTGAAGTGCGACTGCCTGGAGATTTGGTGTATGACCTACAGAGCCAGCAGAATGGCCAAGTACCGAAATACTGCGACCATGTCGAAAAAATAAGAGGCCAAATGCTGCATGCCCAAAGTGTAGCAAGGAAGTATCTGAAAGCGAGTGCTAAAAGAAGTAAAGAGTTGTATGATACCAAGTTAAACTACCATAACTATCGAAAGGGAGATTTGGTCTGGTGTCGTCACGAAACGCGAAAAGTGGGCATAAGTCAAAAGTTGGAAAAGAATTATGATGGGCCTTTTGTAAGCAAGCAGAAGAGTTCTGCGTTCAATTTGGTCCTACAATTGAACCAGAATGGCCAAGAAAGATTGGTGCATCATGATAAGCTTAAGCCTTATGAAGGACAGAACCTGCCAAAATGGGCCCTTAAAGTGAAAAAGGCCCTCTTAAAACATTAGTGATTAAAAAGGATAACAGAATATTCTAGGGACACATGAGTTTGAATGTGCCATGTTATTTTGTTATTTTCAAGCTATTAACAGTGAATAAAGAATTAAATATTGAGTAAATACGTGTTAACTCTGTAACTGATATGATTTGTGAAGTATTTCAAGTCATTAATGAACATTTAAACAGCTAACTGTAAATATTATTGTCAGTAGTTGAACCCGTCTAGAAGGCCATGGTAACTGTAACATTATGTTGAACACTTTAAGTCAAATCTTTCGGACTTGGATGAAACTGTCAGTAAGTTATGGTGCACATTCAATTATGTATTCACTTGGGTATTGAAGTCAGTAAAGTAAGGTTGGTTTCGGTTTATCTTTCTAGGTTGATATGGATAGCAGGCCTGCAAAGAAGGGAAGACTCTACTGCTGTGTCTATTGTGAGAAGGCCGGCAAATCGTACAAGGAAGCTAGATATCTGGTGATAGGCCATGTCCTGAAACATCATCGCTCACTTGATGAGACGCCTTATTACTGCAGTCTCTGCATGTTCAGGTGCACAACGTTAGATGCCCTCAAGAAACATGTCACGCTAATGGCCCAGGGAGGACACTCTGACAGCAGCCGCTTCTTAGTGGAAAATCCTTCCGCAAGGAGTATTGATGATGGTACAGAGTTCAGGGTTCTGACACTGAGAGAGCAGTATTGTACTGGGGAACCTGAAGAAGATCCGCTAAGCATCATAGATGAATGCCTGTTAAATGAGTTTGATGCTCTGGATGAGCAGCTTATGCCTAGCGTCGGTCAGTCTAATATGCCAACGCAAACCTGTTTAGCCAACAGGGGTTCAGCCGAGAGCCAGAAGTTGACTGTACAGATCACCCCAGAGATGTTTTCTCAGTTTGGTCTGGTGCAGCCAGCAGCCGCTACCGCACATGGGTCCGGAAATCTAATGATGCAGCATCCACCACCTATCCAACGACAGGTACTTCCACCTCAACCATCATGCACGCAGGTACAAGTCAGTCAACCAGTAAACAGCCTGTCATTCCCTAGAAATACGGTACCTAACACTTCAAATATATGGCAAGCACCTACCCTCATACAACAACCAGCTTTTAATCAACAGATGCCCAGCTCTCTTTGCAGCACACCACTAATGGATGAACCTAGTAATACCATCATTGGTTTTCCAACAATAAAACCAGTGACTAACACTAAGGAGGCGACACCGAAAAGTACACAGCTAAATACGCCAAAGCCTGATTCTCCAGAGAACATAATGGGGCAGCTTTTAGAGAAGGTACCTAACTCGCCAACTTTTAGTGAGGTTGGAGCTACCAAGTCTAACGAGACTCAACCACCTATAATGGTATCAAAGCTGAGCCAAACTGACCCAAAGCTGAGCCAAACACCTGAGCCGAAGAGAGCTAGGACAGAAGACACAACATCTAGGGCCCTTCTAGAGACACTTGGCAAAATTTCTTCCGCCATAGACTGGAACAGCCGTGCTATTCGGAACCAAGACAAAACACTTTGTCAAGTTGTCGACGTTTTATCTAGACTGTCAAAGTCAGTGGAGAATATTGCCGATGACCTACATAAGAGGAGTTCCTCACCCCGACACAAAGAAAATACTTCGCCTCGGAGTCCAAACCGCAAGGTCCTCAAATCGGTTGTTAAGAAAAAATGAACTTCAAAATTATAGAATTGTTTTATTAAGATGGCGGTGACTTACATATGTACAATCATATTGAGGAGTACTGGACTTGTTCAAGTAATACTGAACATTAAGACTTGATGTTTAACTTAACGAAGTGATTCGAATTGAATTGAACTGAAATATTTAACAAAACCAATTATAACTGAAATCATTTTCCAGAGAAACTTTAGAAAACTCTAAGGTCTGAGTAAAAGCAGAATTTGATACTTGTGCATAGTGACAGTAAAAGACTATTATTGTGAATGAAGATTTTGTCTTAAGTGTGAAAATGACAATACATTGTACTATGAAAATGGTTAATCTATACCAAGACATTTTAAGGGCTAAAGTTGTACTGTCATTTTAGATGAGCATGGAAAGGACAATTAATTTGATATTAAACATTAAGTGAATTAATAAATTTAAAAGTTTAATGATTCTTAAGGTGGTTATTCACATTGTTGACTTTAAGGTGATTGCACACATTAATGACTCTTAAAGTGTAAACTGAACAAGTGTTAACTTACTATTTCAAAGTTGGTTGATGTTTTGTTATATGATAACTGTATGTCAGTTGGGACTTTGACATAATTAGAGGGGGATAATGTAATACTTCAGGGTATTGTGACCTACTTTACTCATTGGGACTTTAAGCTTAACTGTAATTTTATCATAAGGTTTCAGACTACTTTAAGTAATTATTTATCTAGTTTGATCTTGAAACTGTTGATTTAGCCCAGCCTCACCTACTTTATTAATTTATTAAAGTAGTATTTTTTGTTAAATCACTAGAAACAGCTGACTTCCTGGTTTTGCAGATATACTGTTGTTGTTGTACTTGCAATGCACTGTGGGTAGTTGCTTAGCAACTGCTGCCTGGAGACTTTGTTTACTCTACTGTAGATAGAAATGTCATTTAACTTTAAAGCAAATATGCTTCCTAGAAACTCCCTTAAAAGGAAATTTGAGGTTATAATCTTTTAGATTATTCATTTTTCTTTCTTTTCATACTAATTTTATTTATGATCTTTAATGTTTTAATAGAAATATTGGCTGTAGTTTCCTTACAGTCTAAGTTCACAGCTTCCACAACCCCACAGTTTTTAGTGTGAAGCTGGGTTCACATTTATTTGTGTGGAGTTCACATATCCTCACATTTTTGTGTGTGCACTTCCACAACTATTTTTGTGAAGTCTGGGAGGTATAAATACCCCACTCTGCCTGTTTTCAGGGTTCACAATCTTAAATCTCTGACCTTGGGTGGCTGTTATAGTCAGATAATTTTAAAGAAATATTTAAAGAAGTCTAGCAAATTTTATACAAAGATAGTCATACTTGGTGTGTTTTTTACCTGCAGTATTTTAATATTTTAACGTTTGATAAGCATTTTGAACTCTTAGCTGAATAAAACTGCTATTTTTCATTGGATCAACTTTAAATTTTAACTGTTGCTCTGAGTTGTGTATTAGAAGCTTACTGACAGCTATCAAAATTATCAGAGGCTGGGCTTGATTATTATCTTTTATGAATAATAGACCTTATAAGTAAAAATACCATATTATCACACTATTCTTGAGAACTGTGAATTATTTACAGAATTATTGTGTGAGTTTTATTATATGATGATTGTTGCTGAACATGAACTGTTTCTGTTGAAATTCTTACTTCAATAAACTATAGTTTAATTGTCAAAGGAGTTGATAATTTCTGTAGTTAAGTGCAAGAAAACCGGCCAGCCTAATAGTACCTCCAGTTGTTTAACATACTTATAGAAGAATTGTCTATATAAGTTTCCCAAAGGGCTTACACTTCAGCCATGGTGCAACACTTATAATCAGGCTACAACTATCTGCCAATTGCATCATACCGAGTCAGCATAATCATAGAAATAGATTCCATCAGTTGAAGTTTACACAGAAACTACATCGGCCATAGCGTAACAATATATAACAATAAGAGAAAGGGAATTAATTCAATAGTTTTGACGTTGACGTCAAGCAAACAAGGGACGTAATTCTGACGTCGAACAGGGGAGTTAATGACGTTATAATGTTATTTATCAATCCGTATCATATGAAATGTTCCGCATGTTTAATTTCGGTTTAAAACAGTCAATAAAGTATTTTTCTTTTGTTACTGTTAGTTTTCATTTTATAAAATGGGAATATAGTAAAGTTTGGCTCTGTTGTACAGCAAAAGTCTATATGACTACTGACAGGTAATTGTCTTACCGACGGGTCTCTAATTTGTTGAGAATAAATGTAGGGTTAACGCACGTTTTTTTGTGTAACAACATCTGCAGAATCCCAAGGGATTGGTTGGTGCACGAGCCCGTAGGGCGAGTGCACCAACATAGCCCGAGGGATTCTGCAGATGTTGTTTCACGAAACAAACGTGTGTTATCGCTATTCTTGCATAAAACACAACTAAAGTGCTGGAAATATCGAAAAAACAAGACTATTCAGCTGACATTAGCCGATCGAAGTCGGCCGTTTCAGGTTGTTATGGACACATATTTTATTTATGCATTTCCAGGGCATACAGAAACAGCGCATATTTTATACATGTCGAACGGACATTCTTGTTGTGGTAATTTCTTTAATATTAAATATATGTAAAATAAGCATGACACCCCCTTTTTCCGATATATCGGCAGGAACTTTAGCTTTAGAGGCTCGGAATTATGAGAAAAGGGCATATACACGGCATCCTGTCTTTACACAATTTGCAGGTGAGGGGCCGACAGAACACAATTCTGCTTGTTTTAAATTAATAGTCTGTCCCTTATGCTTTTTAAATGTAAATATTATCGTTTAATAGAAACTGGTATCGATACCTATATTCTTCATGTCGTTAAAAATGAAATCTCTAAGCCTATAACTAGAAAATTTTGCTTTGCACCCCACCCCATCGCGATCAAAGTTTGATAAACACAAAAATTTGAATTTTTCCAACATGTATATAATCAACTTAGATTAGATTTATAAACTCAAACATGGTTGGAGAGATCTACACATTACACACCATCACTACATCAGTAGACTGCATAGATGTGTAAAGTAGACACAAACACTTTTTAAAAGTTTTATTGTAAGATTTAAAGTTAGCATGTCAACTTTCTCGACTCAAATTAATTTGGTAAACGAAATTGTATTTTTGTAAATGTTGTTTGCCTATCATTTTCAGGGATTAAATCGCGGCGTGTAAACTTACTTTGAGTGAAATACGCGTAATAATACAATAATAAGGAACGTCAATTCAGTCGCGTATCAAGAGAGGTAGCGCTTATTACAAGTTAAAGTAAAGTTAGGTTGAAAAATGATATTTTTAATAAAAATGCAGATGAAAAGATTTCATAAATCTCGGACCTTTCGACTTCGGCCAAAATTGATTCGGGATCCATAATTTGCTTACGTTGGACCCGCAACAGCATATTCAAAACGTTCACCAACAGCGCGTGCTCACGAGAATCTCCTTGTTTGTACACGTTTTTTTCCCTGTTTGTGCATGCCCGAAATCGGCAAAAAACAAAGGTTTTATGCAAAAATTGTTCTTCTAGTTCTTAATTTGTCTCCGGTTTGACCTATGTAATATTCATGGCAGCCATTACACGTTATAACATAAATGACATTTTTCACATCACATGACATGTTTTCATTCACGTATAATATTTTTTATAACGTCATTAACTCCCCTGTTTGACGTCGAAATTACGTCCCTTGTTTCCTTGATGACAACGTCAAACCTATTGAATTAATTCCCTTTCTCTTATTGTCATATATTTAGACACACTGATGAGGCATTCACGGCGAAATTAGTTTGTGACTTTTATATTAAAATTTAAGAAAAACTAAGCAAGCGTGTGAAGTCATTTTATAATTTTACGATATATATGTATATAATTTACTTACTTACTTACTTACTTATTTACTTACTTACTAATTCCCTAACTTACTACTTATGCACATACTGACTACTCACTTACTTACTTACATATTTATTTCCCCAGTAATTGCTTCCTTACTTCCTAACCTTTTTACAGACTACCTACGTACTTACTTACTGACTGACTGACTTACGTACATACATACATACATATATACATGCATACATACATACATAAATACATACATACATACATACATACATACATACATACATACATACATATTAACTTACTTTCTTACTAGCCTACTTAATAGTTATTTACTTATTGGCTTCTTTCTTACTTACTTACTGGCTTACTTTCTTACTTACTTTCTTGTTTACGTACTTACTAAATTACTTCTTTCCTTATAGGTTACATGTATATATAATTACATCATAGCAGAAAACGCGTTGTAATTATAACTTGATGCATGCTTACCGGCTAATTTACTTACTGGCGTACCTACTATTTCACTTACTTACTATCTTACTTACTTACTTATATGTTACATGTAAATATTATTACATCATAGCAGAAAACGTGTTGTTATATAAAAAGGAAGAAAAAACATCGTCTGTGTAATCTATTAATTAAAATAGAATACATTACTGAATTCAAATACCTTTAAAGCTTAAAAAGTGCTATACACATTCTTTTAGCTTGAATACAATGTAATTCTAATACCTTTCGGTGTGTAGTCAGGTGTTGCATAGTTTTATAATCTAACAGTTTATATATATATATATATATATATATATATATATATATATATATATATATATATATATATATATATTCAAATGTTTAAAGTTTCTTTGCATTTGCAGATGTAAATAAATTGATTAATTTGATATAGATAAAAGTAATTGATGTATTCATGTATTTTCACAGAATTCTCCCTCTCTCTCTCTCTCTCTGTATATATATATTCGAGTCCACTTCAGTTTGTATATATGTTTGATGCCATATTGTTTGTAACCCTCCTGATGATAATTTTTGAAACCGGTTGAGGAATAAGTTAAATATACAAACTCAAAAGGATTTGGCTATTTCCTTAAAACCTTTTTCTCTTATATATATATATATATATATATAATTTCCTCTGGTTTTCAAATGTATGACACACAAACATTTTAATGACATTCATCTCATCATCTAAAAAGAAAAAGAAAAATGTACATGTATGGCTAAGTACCAGTATAATTTGCTACTTACATAGTTCAATGAGAAGACGACGATGTCTGGTAAAAAAACAAAGATAACAAGATAACTAGATAAAATACATACGATCTTGACTTTAGTTATGTTCCATTCATGAGCCATTTACTACTGTCAAAACTTTGGATATAACCAATTCCAAAAACGACAGAACAAAATTTAACATTATGAATTTGCAATATTTTGGGATTGTAATATACTTGTAAAACAACATATACGTTTGAGGATAGTTTTGTTGTTTCATCATTATATTTAAAGGTTATAAACTTTGTATGTGGATATATGCACGAGTTCTGCAGCGGTAATATTGCGCGATATTACGAGTGCATACAGTCCCATATAAAGTTGATAACCTTTTTATTACATATCACTATCAAATAATTAGTTAATGTATAAATTATCGTTCTGTAACGAATGACAAGAGAAATACAAAAAGAATTTCTCCAAAATGTAATTAAAAATCAAACTGACGCGCATTAATTTTTTCAGCAAAAATGACGTCAACTTGTTGTCGCAACGTGCGCGTGGATGCCATGGACGTCACGCGATTCTTTCAGTTACAACTTTAAGAAAACATACCACGTTATCATAAAGCTACCGTCTAGAGGAAATATGTAAAATCGCCAAAAAGATATAATAAACTGTTTTATAGACATAATTGATACACCAAACATGTCCTATATCTGAAGTGTTAAAATTAGGATGACAAAATATATGTGACAAGATTTGAAATTCGAACATAACAGTTTTCAAAATAGGAAAGTTCAACTGTAGTATCTACCAAAGCATTTTTGTTCTTGATAAGATACAACACAAATTTTAGCTTTTCTACAAAATGCTCAGATATATGTTGCATTATTGTACCAGTACCATACCTTATTATGTTTTGTAGGAATAAACAATATTGCAATATAAAAATATCCTTGTATATTTATAAAAATACTCTGGTGGAGATAGCAATCTTTTTAAGGAATGAATTAATTTGTTCGGAATCTATAGCTTAAACGCATATAGTAGCTAATATATACTGATATAAATAGATGATTACATTATTTGTACATATACTGATATAAATAGATGATTACATTATTTGTACATATACTGATATAAATAGATGATTACATTATTTGTACATATATGGGGTAAAAGTGTTATACTGATATAAATAGATGATTACATTATTTGTACATATATGGGGCAAAAGTGTTGACCCATAAATTCGGCAACCTTGAAAAATTTAACTGCCATAACTCTAATGATACTGGACTGAATTGACTGGTCATCGATCTTGGCCTAGGTGTTATAGTAATACATTTTCTGTACAAGGTCTGATTTACTTCAAACAAAAAATAGTCAAATTCAGCATTGGATATAGCTGAAGATACTGGTCCGAACTGGCTTGTTTTATAGAGATACACAGTTTGTATCAGTCTAGTTTACTTCTGATACTAAATGAATTTGTTACTTAGCAGACATCTTTTCTAGTCCGCCCGCTCGCAAAGCATGAAGACATAATACGTCCTGTTTTTAATTGGCGTAGAAATACCCTGCAAAGCGTGAAGACATAATACTTCCTTTTTTTTTAATTTGGCGTAAAAATACAATCAGTTCTGTCTTACATGTATAATCTTTGAGAAAAAAAACATGAAAAATATAACAGTGAGTTCTTGTCAGTAATGAACATAGATATGAGAAGAGATGATAATATATACGAATTTTTCAACAAAGCTGGAACCGAATAGAATATGGTGCAATAGTATTTTAATGACAAATAGATAATCAACTGAAATTGACTTAAATCGTGGAAGAGCTTTAAACCTATGACTGATGCACAAATATCAAGAGAGCCATAGTAGTCCTAAGTCGCTCAACTAACATTGACTATTTGATCTTAGATATATTAATGTCATAAGGAATGGTTAAATCTGTGATTAGTATAAACAAGAGGGCCTCTAAAAAGAGCCACAGGGCAGAAACTATCACAATGATATAATAGACCTCGTTTATATCATTCAATTTATGTACGGAACCATACAGGCTCGCTGCTACTTCAGTGCATTTTGTAGGCTTTAAGACCTGAAGGTAGACAAAATGGACTTAAAGGAGAAAATGTGACAATTTTAATGGTTTTGAAAATATTGTATGATTCAAAATAGTTTTACATCTGACAGGTGAAAATTTTCCGACAGGAACCTGAATTCACTTAAAGAATGTTTTTAGTGTGAGTATGCCAGTAGAAACACTTAAATGTAATAAATGCAGCATAAGTATTACATTCTTTTAATAGTGATTCAAATGGCATATTGTATTAGTCAATGTATTAAGACTTGTAAACTATATAGTTTGCAATGATTGCATTTTGGTTAGTTGTTTTGTGTAAACCTGAATCACAATGATGATGTATACTAAACTTGTATCATTATAAATACCAAATGGCAGAAAACGTTAACAGAAAAATATTTCCGACAACTTTTGTACGTCTCTGCAACTGCAGTGTACGCCTGTGCAAAATTAATAATAAGTAGTGTTTGTTAAAACAAATTATCACAGTATGTTGTAAGGAATGCAGATCTATTTGATGCAGTGTGTTCCCTATTAAGCTTATATGGAAAGCGTTCCGCTATTTGTTCCACTAGCAGTTAATTATACGTTCCATAAGTGATCGATTTGCATTTCATAAGTGGATTAAGGATTCCGTTAGCAGCGATTAATACGTGTTCCATTTGTGACTTACAACACGCTTGTGGAACGCTGGTTTGACTTTGTCTATTAACAGTAGTTATTACTTTAATTTAATTGTTTGAACTATTAGACGGAGTCTGATATCATTTTGTTAGGTCATGTTCTATGCTTACAAAGGAATATTTTAGTTGACTTTATTGAATGTTTCAGGAAGTCTTCGAGTGCCCTGTGTTTGCCGTAAAACATATCCCCATACTATATCAGTTCTTGTCATAATAGGCTTAGAGGTTTGCTTAAGACCGTTCCAGGAATATTGCGCATTTACAGGACCTTGATTGAACAGACTCTGACATACCGAATCTGCTGTTAGTTAGATTATTTACATCCTAAGTTATTCAACATTTAAACGTTAAACACTTTATACATATGTGTTCAGTCTGCTTCTTATATGATATTGCTGTTTCGAACACTTATACATTTTGTTTTTGTTTCAGTTAGGGATGTCAACGAATACCAAAACTGGTATCCAAATATTCGGTCAACCATCCGAACGAAAATCCGGATATTCGTTCCCGCACATAACCTCTTTTTCTGATGACCTAAACGTATTTATATAAGGACTTATGACGTTTTTCTTGGACCCGTCGTACTTGCAATAAATTAGCGGTCACCATTTTGAAATAGAAGAAAGGTAACTCTGACAAGCTTTTTCTACTTTCGGTTTAGTTTTATTATGCAAATTGGAAGGATTCGAATCCCTTCTGTCAGTTATATGTAATTATTTATATAAGTCCGGGTCCAAAATATATATTCTCTCAAAAATAGGCTTTATATAATTGCAAACTCAGTATAAAATGACGGATTTGTTTCTTTAAATACACGAACAGATTATCAAGTGCAGCGCTGACATTTATCGACAAATATTTGTTGCAGCCGGCGTCAATAAAAGAGCATATATAATGCACGTGTACTAATTATCACTTTCGCACTCTCTTGCGTCTTTCCTTTAAAGATGCATTATTTGCCGACGATTTGTAAACACGTGTTTTAAATTAGGAATAATTATTATTAATAATTGGCAATATTAAATAAATTGCATTGTTTGATCAGACAGGACTA
Organism: Mercenaria mercenaria; assembly: GCF_021730395.1. NCBI lineage: Eukaryota > Metazoa > Mollusca > Bivalvia > Venerida > Veneridae > Mercenaria > Mercenaria mercenaria. The sequence goes on along the minus strand of NW_026463112.1, from coordinate 21,805 downwards.
GCTAAGATGACAAGTATGTTTTGCACACCTGTCGGGTAGGTGTCATCACCATGGCGACTGTGTATTGCGTTTTGACACGCTATCTACGTGACGAAAAATTATAATGCTATGAACATGAAAATAAATATTTCAGTAATCTGTATAGTACTACCGAATATTCGAATACTTAAATAAGATCCGAATATTCGGACCCGTGACCGAATAACCGGATATCCGGATATCCGTTGACATCCCTAGTTTCAGTGAATTTTTGGAGACTTTTATGTATTTACACTATATCATATAACTACTTCGAATACTTGCAAACATTGATTACCAAGACAACAGTTTGCAACAGCAAGCTTTGTTTTGTCTTGTGAAAAGCAAATTGCTTGTGGAGACAACATATCTATATTATGAGATGTTAAGACATGCCCCAAGGGAGAAAGCTGTACAATGCTGTTTGTTCCTCCGCTACATACAAAGATGCAATCGAACGGTCCTACTGCTACCCCTTCTGGCTCAGCTATCCTGGCGTCCTCGTCAACGACAACCTTTTGCTTGGTCGCTATATCGTACACAAATACATTTTTTTTATCAGTTACAGCAATTTTTTCTCTGTTTCTTATATACTTGCATTGAATTTGGCATTCAGGATCTTTCTTGTTCGGGATGTTGAAATCTCCCTCTTTTCCTGACAGAGATACAATTCGAAATGTTCTGGAATCATCTTTAGTTCCAACAACAAAGTGTCCATCGTCCTTCAGACATATAGAGTCATAGCTAACCGTTACTTCACATGTCCTTAATAAAGTTATTTCATTAGATTTGCTGACACGAAGAATATCTATCTTGTAACGACAACCACTTGTTATCGCCACTTCCGCCTCAGATACAGCGGCTAAACTCTCTGGATGATACGATAACTGATGTGATCCTACTTTCATAAGCTTCTCATTGAAAACCAAGCATTTACGGTTGTTGTAATCCGCGACAACCAGTCTACCGTCAGGTAGATAATCAATACCCGTGAAAAAGGGTACATCTGCATCGTCTTCACTCGACTTTATTTCAAAAGAACCGATCCGACACAGCTGCACAGGGCTCTGCTCAGGACTCACCATTTCTTGTATCTGAGTCCACTCACTATGTTCAAATTTCCATTCACATTCAAAATCGTCAAAATTGCATAAAGGTAGATGTATATCTGGAAATGAATTTAGATCCTTTGCAAGTTTCTCCAATGTAAGTTTAGCGATGACATTTTCCGTTTTTTTGTCACTTGTAGCCATATTTATCAGTGAAAGTTTCGCTTGTTCGGTTTTTGCTAGAAAGTCCTCACAGTGGCTGCGATATGCCTCTATCTCGATTAATGTCGTATCTCTGACTATTTTTGCCTTCCGTTTTAGTGATTTTTCTTCCATTTCGGTTTGTTTTAGGAAAGCGTTCCTCTGTGCATCAAATTTTGCAGCAATAGTTACTTCTCCTTTGTTATGTGTTTTTTCAACGGATGAAATCCAATTACTAAGCAACCGAGCTTCAGTCTGAAGTCGTGGTATTTCCAGTGCTGGATTGCATTGCCACCCTAATATTTCCTCAGATACTGGTTCAATGCCTTTACATTTTTCATGCTGCTCCTTTTTGCACGTATGACAGCAAAGAGTGTTGTCTGTTTCACAGAAGAATGAAATTCTCTCTTTGTGTTGATCACATGTGCCTATATCTTCTGTTTCATCCGTTTCTTGCAAGTCTTGTATCTTTTCATCGGGTGGAGGAACTTTAATACAGGATGAGCAAATAGTACTTATGTATGTACTGCTTAAAAATTGCAACAATAGGAACTGGTGTAAGTGTAAGAGTTTTAATTTTGATGTGAAACACTCACATTATTATTTTGGACGAAATGCATCTGTAAGTACCGCACAGCATTATGGCGTTTTGATTTTCAGCAACATGTAAATAAACAATCAGTACTTAGCAATATCTTTTAAAAGGAAAGATATTAAATGTAAGATCAATAGTTGGCTTGATGGCGCAGTAGGTTGAATGGAGAGACTTTTAATTATTTTGTAGTGATAATTTTGATGGTTCGAACCTTAATTGCATCCGTCATTTTTTTTATTTTGCATTTAATTAAAACACTTTGTGTAAGTTTATTTTTCTCTGATTTCTTATTTATTCATAAACGCCTAAAACATTAGATCATATGAAAGATGAAGCATATTTGAACATGATTTATTATTAACAATGAATATACAAGTTAGTGAACAAAGTTAGCACTAGATTGACAAACTTTTGTTGTTTTCGTTGAATCCTGTTGAAAAAAAAGAAGAAATTAAATACAGTTTTCAAAATACTTCTTTACGGGTCCAGGAATCAAACTCCCGACGGAAAAGTATAAGACGGATACCAATACAGCTCGGCCAAAGAGGAATTACTCTCTGCAGCGTAAACGTTGTGTATTGACTTAAATTTATGCTATTGTTTTGTTTGTTTACATTTCAAAGCGCCTTATTACTGTGCGATACCTATAACATATATAGATCTACTAGAAATAATGTAAGAACCGTTTGTTTTGGGTTTAACGCCGTTTTTCAACAGTATTTCAGTCATGTAACGGTGGGCAGTTATCCTAACTAGTGTTCCTGGATTCTGTACCAGTACAAACCTGTTCTCTGGAAGTAGCTGCCAACTTTACCACATAAATCAGAGGTAGGGGGCAAGTGATTTCAGATATAATGTCTTTTATCAAATCGTCATGGAGAACATACGCCCCACCAGAGGATCGATCTCATGACCCCGCGATCCGTAGACCGACGCTCTCCCTATTGAGCTAAGCGGGCAGATTTATTCCAACATATTTATAATGTAAAGCCTAACTTATGAAAATACAGGAAAAATGTCCTCAAAAGGAATCCAAGCCAAATTATGAAAATCAATTGATATTTAAGAGTAGCTTCCTTTTGATTTAAGAAATTTATATGTATACATTTGGTTAGAAATTCTGTGTTCTGAGTTTTGACACATTGACACTTTCGACCAAAAATGTTAAAATACTTAACATACATTTTGTAGCATACTAGTACTTGCTAGAAATTAATAACAAAGTCTGATATTCAAAGCAACAATTTATGCTAGAATTTACCATTAATAGAACAATGCAGTACACGATCTACTTCAAGCTCCGCAATAGCTATTAGACATTACTACAGAATTCCAGATGCAAAGCAAAACGGTTATGTCGGAATTAGGTCACGCCAAACGTTGAAACGTTTCTTCCTTTAAAGTTTTTGAACGAAGTTAATATTCTTACCTTGTAAAGTTTTGAGTTCTTTTGTCGCCGCCTTGATATCTACAATATAAGTATAACATTTTATATTTAAAGTGAAATAGGGTGATGAGTAACATGTAAAATAATGCATATTGCGGAGTTACTCAAAAGACTTCTTGTTACCTGTACAGAAAATGTATCATTATCGCACATTCATACTGCTCTGAATTGTGTTTCATGAATAGGCCGAAATAAGCACGAATTACAACTAAAACATAAATTTTCAGTAAAAGTTATACACAGAAGCGACGCAAGTTTTATACTACATTTGTATTATTAAAATAGATTAAAATAACTAGATAAAAAAAACCTAACGTTTCTTTCTTGTGCTGACCTGGTGGTAAATTTCAACAAGAGGACCAAGTTAATCATCTTAGATATGTATAACAAGAAACATTTCCCTGCAGAAGTACTTTGAAAAACGGTCTGTGAGTTAAGATTAGATTTCCATAAGTCATATATTAAATCTAAAACAGCGTTCCCATATTGTTGTTTTTATATTTTCCCTTAATGAAAACTGCTAAAAAGTTAATTAATCAGATTTTGGTAAAGTAATGTGTTCTTCTTATTTCAACAACTGATAGGTTACATTGATATATGTTTACTGAGTTCAAAATACATTTCAGTTTTTTTTTTTAAATATTATTGTACTACATTTGTCACAATTAAATATCTAAACGCGTTTGTAAAAGACTATAACCATCCTTCGGCTATGTTGCCACAATCTTAAAGGACCTTTCAAGAGCGTTTGACTGTTTTCCTGAAATTTTTCTCTGCAAACTCTCTCAATCCATACAATTAACGACATCGTGCGTATCAAATAGGAAACAGTAAATTAAAGTATCAAACATGGTCAGCAGATTGACTGTAACTAACAAATATGTTCCTCAAGATTCCATTTTTGGCTCCATTTTTAATGCTTTTATAAACGATATCTTTTATTTCATTAAAGATGGAAGTCTCCTTAATTATGCAGATGATTGTCTTTTCATACACCTTACTATAAAAACTAGTTGCCGTACTTCAAAGACAAAGCCAAACTCTTATTGTATGGTTCCACATAAATTAGTTAAAGCACAGTTATCATCATTAAATGTAAAAAGACAAAGAATAATAGCTATTGGCACCTTAACAATATTAAATAATTATGCACCTCAAGTTTTATCAGACCTAATAAATAAACGTTCAAATTAATATATTTCAAGTATTTTAATATATTGCAGGTACCTCAGGTCAGTACAACTAAATTTGGTATGAACAGTTTTAGGTATGCTGCCCTTGTATTGTGGAACTCCTTACCTTACAGGTTTCGGCAAACAAATTTTTTTAATAATTTTAAAAATCTTTCTGGTTAGGCAAGAAATGTATTTGTGTGGCTTGTCGGGAAGTATAAATTGTCCACAATGCAGTGACATTCTTGCCTTTACCAATCCCTGCTTCTTGTCTGTTTGATTATTTTCGCATGATTCTTCCAGTTCAATTATATATTATTATCCTTATTCCAGTCCTTAAGTAGATAGAACTTGTTCGTCTATAATTATTTTTTTTCATCATAATTATACTTTTAGAGCTTTTTGTAACTTATTCCTGCATTTTGTTTTAAGTGTGTTGCCTGCTTGCCTCCTTATCATAATTATATATGCTTGTTTTTATTTCAAAATCTGAGATGATCATGCCAATGTGTTCTTCTCGGACCTGGTTTGAAAGGACACGCGTTCTTAGCACTTCTGTAGTATGTACAATTGTGTCCGTTTTTTCCCTTCAGTATCCTTACCGTATATTCTAAATCAATTTTAGGCCACCGGTCAAGATAAGCATAATCCATCCAGATTTTACTTTTGCTTTGCTTGTATAATATATTAACTATGTGTCACGGTATAGAACTTGAATATTAAAACGAGGAGAAAATGTGTAGTCGGTCGGATAGGTCAGTCGGTAGAGCATCGGAACGGTGTTCCGAGGCCCCGGGTTCGAGTCCAGGTCTGGCTGCACATTTTTCTCACCCTCTTACATTTGAAAAAAAAATGTGCAGCCAGACCAGGACTCGAACCCGGGGCCTCGTAATACCGTTCCGATGCTCTACCGACTGAGCTATCCGGCCGACTACACATTTTCTCCCCGTTTTAATATTCGAGTTCTATACTGTGACATATGCTTTGCTTTGTATTTGAGTGCTTTATATGCTTTCTTTTTGTGTCCGTTTTTGTAGCTCTTTTTTATTTGTTCACTTAATATATGCTATATCAGTTGGTTTTAAACGCTCTTTTCGAGCTTCTCTTTCTTCTATGATATCTTGCTGACTTTAAATAAAATGTATTGTATTGTATTGTATTGTATTGTATTGTATCGTAGTTTTGCAACAAAGATAAATAGGAAATACTGTATCAGTGTATATCTCTGTTTCAATTACTAACCGCACTGGGTCAAGTCCATGTATTTTGGCCAAATTATGCCCCCTTTTGGATTAAAAAAATCTGGCTAAAGGTAACCATGCAAGCTTATTTCTCCAAAACTATATATATATACAGATATTGAATTGAAACTTCAAATGTGTCTTCGGGGTTTATATTACTTTGTGATAGCATCAAGTTCACAAATATAATTTCCTGAAATGCTGTAATGTTACCGTGATCATATTAAAGTAAAACGGTGATGCACTTTTACGGAATGAATATTATTGTAGTGAAAATATATTTAAACCACATTATTTGTTTGAAGTCATCAGTTATTGGTTTTTAAATTATCTAATCCGATCGCTGTGTTACTGTTGTTGTGTTAATACACGATGTTATCTACATGTTTTAACAGTTGGGATCAGTCGCTTCTACCAACTTTCGATATCTTCAAGCACATCGAAGTGATCTCTTACTATAAACGTTAGAAGGACGACAGCATAAATGTTCTGTTGACGATTATTTATTTATAAACAAATCTGTTTTATACAACGTTTCGGCTTTATTCGCCTTTATCAAGTACAAATGTTCTGAGATTATTACATCACATTTCGACCATGCTCATTGCTTTCTCAATAATAATAACATTGCTACGGATATGACGTTACGATACCATAACGTAAAATAAACTGTAACGCGCCAAAAAAACGTTGACTAGCAGAAGAGTGTAACATTAAAAAAACAAAGATGACAAAGTCTAAATTATCTACTAATAAATGAAATTTATCCGAACTACTCCAAACGTAAGAAATACTAAATTTTCAAATACAATAACAATGAGACACCTTTGGTGTTGTAATAATTTTGACAGTATAGAATACACCCAAGAACTTTAAAAACAATCCATCTATAAATTAAACAAATGATCCAGAAATGTATATGCATGTATTTATGAAATATAAATAGTTAATAAAGGTAATAAAGTTGTAATGTGTCTGTGCTAAAAGACTATCGCTTAGGAAGTTCATATTCGAGGAAGTTTTATTCGGATATACTGAGATCCGGTTGTCGTCGCCGGAAAAAAGGTATTGAACATCTATTTCAAGTGGTTACACCATTAAATGATAAAACATTTGACTCATTGTCCAATGATAAAAGGACATTTTGATTATCACGTTGCAATACATCAGTGTAGATGACGTTGACGTAATATTGAATGTTCGTTTTGTTAGGTCAGACGCGGAATCTCAGAGCCGCAGCCTGACCAATATCATTTTGGTGGCTTTCCCATACCGGTTAAACCGTTTAGTATTTGATATTTCTGCTCTCTGCGTTTCAAGAAAAGATGTTGAAAAACGCAACTGCTATGAAAAATAAAAGTCCATACTGATTTTGAAAATAGATATTTAATTTAATGAAAGCCGGAAATTTTAGCAGAAACCCAGTTTATAAGTTTGTAGTCGACGTGTATAAGTAATAACATTAAATGACACGTCGAGGCTGAGATATTTTCAGCATTATTGTATTACAGAACTGAAAATAAAATTATGTTATATATGTGCTTATTAGATTAATCCCAAATATCTATGTCAAAATAAGGGATGTGTTTTATCTAATTGCATCCCTTTGAATACCCCTAATTAGTAACAGATGATTGAAACAATATGAATTCTAATGGGATTTGGATAGACAAAATGACAGCAAGTTAAGTTTTATTGTTTTAATGTGTAAGTTATTAGCTACAGTATAGAAAACCCTTTTAAAGAAAATCAAACTGGAAAGTAGAATTGAGAAGAAAATTATAATTAGGTCTGACATGAATCGACATACACCTGTCAAAGTTTTGTCATTAGTTTTTGAGACCTGTCAATGATTATAATATGTAACTTACTACACATTCTAACTCAATATTTGTGCTTCAATTATTTTGCTGACATCACTGAAGTCACATAGGAATTTCTATTGTTTTAGTTTATTGTCGTTATTAGGGTATCAATACTCGATAAGATATGAAAACTGTTCCTTTCTTAGGGGTAAAGAAAACATCAGGTTGTATCATAACGTTATGATATTTAAAAGCAACTGAACATTCTTTTTATTTTTTGGTCATTCACTGGAAATTCAAATGTGATACCGCCTTAAGTTTTATAAATGTGCGTTGTGAATTTTGTACAACGTGCACAGGCGATAACAGTCACGCTTCAATTTTCTTGAATCAAGTATCACAAAAGTATCACAAACTATACCCCCATATCGGATAATAGTAAATGAATACTAATAATTGAACATAAACATACTTGAATACATCTTGCAAGAATGAAATAATTGCCATAGATGCATAAAGCGTTCTTAAAGTCCCCGAGTGTAAAGCTATACCAGTTTTGACATACAATTATCCCTGTAAGGGCGTAATTTTGAATAGAAGTCTTATCTAAGGGCATAAAAACTAAATACTTGTGACCTACCTTAGTTCCGTATCAAAATACAATATATTATTAAAAATATAAGATACATACTTTAATGTTGTATCTCATTTGTAGAAATATTCAAATTTAGCATTACCTTTTCTCCTTGAGAGGTTTTAGCTCTTCCAAAAAAAAAAAAAAAAAAAAAGAAAGAAAAAAAAAACTAGTGTTGTGCAATTCATTTTGAAATGCTAAAGAGATATATTACTAATTTAGTACAGCTGTACATATATGGTAATATGATCATGCCCTCTGGTGGGTATTTTCTTTTACAAATCAAATTAAATGATACAAACAGCGTAGAAGACCGACAAAAAAAAACAAGCATGTGAAACTATTTCATAATAAAGCAAGATTTTTTATGTATTTTCCACCGGTATAAATTATAAAGTTTACCAAGCCTACTAATCGCCTTCTTTTCATAAAACAAAACAAGTTGAACATTCTTGAGAAAGGGTCACAGAAGAAAACTTCTTTGAATTTTTTTTAAAATCAGTCCAATCATTCAGGATGTTATTTCAAGATGTGTCTTTTTTTCTAGATTTGGCGTGCATGCCTTTTGAACTATCGAAATCATAGGCCGATTGAGTGTTTTTATTTCAAATTCAAGCAAGTAGATTCTGACATAGCCTGGCTCCCTGGCTGCATGGTTATTTTTTATATAAATACTGCAAGCAAAATAAGAAAATCTTTAGCCTCTAAAATAGCACATTTTATCTGATGGCTGAACCATACAGCCTGGTGAAAGTTGGCCAATGTAACCCTTGATTACCCCTGTAAACTGTTAACTACTGAGAACCCTATCAATTGTAAGGCAATTAACTATCCTACCTAATGACAAGTTCTCCTTACCAATTTGATAAGGGTCATTTGAGAAAACATCCAAGATGTTGTTATTTTCTGGAAAAGTATAATATTGAGCCCATTCATGATTCAAAAGTTTAATAGTAAATGTAAGTGTGAAAATATTGTATGTGGATAATTAGTTGGAAATAACATAAACTCAGGATCTTTTTTATGAATTTAAGGTTTTATTAATTGTTAATTTGGGAATCTCCACCTAAAGAACGTGATATGGTAAAATTAACCATTACATCAAAAAAAATTCAAATGTATTCTATGTGCAGAAATGAAAGAAAACGGAAAAGAAAGACAGCGCTTGTTTCATGGTCAAGAAAAAACAGACTTGTGGTACATAATTGAGCGAGTTTGGGTATTAATATTTCGGAAGATGAGTACAGCGAAAGTTGCTGTAGAAATTGTGCTAATGCACTCGACTGCGTATGACTCGCGCGTTGCATAACCTATATTTTTTTTTTTTTAAAAATGTACATTTATATGGGGCATACATTGGAAAATTGTGAAAATATTTAAATAAACAAATAATTGAAATAGCAAGAGCTGCCCGTAAGACAGCCAATGCTGACTATTCAAAGTATTGTCCCAGAAGCAGGAAAATGTTACCCTTAATGTCAAAATATATTTAGAGTTTCAATCCTGTATCTGCATCATTTTTGGAGATAGTAACTTGCATGCAAAACTTTAACCAGAAGTTTTATGTTCAAAAGGGGACATAATTTGACCAAAATGCATGTCAAAGTTATAGGATGTGGTGCAATGAACTAGTTTTATAACCCGGAAGGCACATGTGAAGTTTCAATTTAATATCTGCATTTATTCTGCAGATAGTAACTTGCATGCAAAACTTTAACCAGAAGTTTTATCTTCAAAAGGGGACATAATTTTACCAAAATGCGTGTCAAAGTTATGGGACGTGATGCAGTGAACTAGTTTTATAACCCGGAAGGCACATGTGAAGTTTCAATTTAATATCTGCATTTATTCTGCAGATAGTAACTTGCACGCAAAACTTTAACCAGATTTTTCTAAATCTAAAGGGGGGCATAATTTGCCCAAAATATATGTAAGAGTTATGGGACTTGCCCAGTGAGGCTGGTAATCGATCTAGAAAAATAAAAAAACAAGTTTTAAACATAATATTATTATATGCCTTTAAGTAATAGCTGTATGTACTTGCATGCAAAACTTTAACCAGGATTTTCTAAGTCCAAAAGGAGGCATAATTTGGTCAAAATGCAGGTCAGAGTTATGGGACTTGATGCTATCAGCTAATTGTATAACCCCGAAGACACATGTGAAGTTTCAATTCAATATCTGCATTAGTTTTAGAGATAGTAACTTGCATGTAAAACTTTAACCAGAATTTCTAAGTCCAAAAGGGGGCATAATTTCACCAAAATACATGTCAGGTTAAGGGACTTGACCCAGTGAGGTTGGTATTTGATCTAGAAAAAGAAAAAAAAGTTTCAAAGCTATATGCCTTTTAGCCTTTTAGTAATTGCTGTAATGTACTTGCACGCAAAACTTTAACCAGGTTTTTCTAAGTCCAAAAGGGGGCATAATTTGGCCAAAATGCAGGTCAGAGTTATGAGACTTGATGTTATCAACTAGTTTTATAACCCCGAAGACACAGGTAAAGTTTCAATTCAATATTTGCATTAGTTTTGGAGATAGTAACTTGTAAAACTTTAACCAGGATTTTCTAAGTCCTAAAGGGGGCATAATTTGCTTAAAATACATGCCAGAGTTATGGAACTTGACCCAGTGAGGTTGGTAATTGACCTAGAAAAAAAAGTTTCAAAGCTATATGCCTTTAAATGATACCTGTATGTACTTGCATGCAAAACTTTAACCAAGGTGTGACGCCGACGCCAGGGTGAGTAGAATAGCTAGACTGTTCTTCGAATAGTCAAACTCAAAATGTCCAATGTCATTTAGTAAAACTACTTTTTGGTGGGAAGGGTCTGGCTTCGACGCAGGGTACAACCTCCGTGTATAAATTCATTACTTGTATGTTAAATATGGGTGACATTTTATGTGATTCTCAGTCATGTAGTTTGTTATGTTGCTCTACATTTCTGTTTTTTTTATTCATTTATATCTTGATTTATAATATTTATGATGAGTTCACTCTGATTTGTCATTATGTATTATCATTGTATGCTACACATACATGTTCATGAAAAACTTGGAAGTTAATTCTTGCAAATTTTCAGAAAACGCATTTTTCTGATTTTCTTTTGGACTAGAGACTTTTATTTTCATTTGATTGGAGTCCAATTTAAAAGAACAAAAGCTGTATTATGCTCATGGATGCCTTTTGTAACCAGTTAAACTACACTAAATATGCTTACATAAAACAGAAAATACGAGAAATTTGGCGATCGTTTTGTTTCCTTTAATAGAGATAGGACTTACACAAATCTGTCTTTTAATATATGAATTTTAAGTTTATAAGAGAGTAATAGCAATAAATGTTAGTTTTGTGTATATTATGAAAATGTGATTGATCGATTAATCCCAAAGAAGACTTTATTATTTGTCTATGTGAACACTAATATTCTATTTTTGACTGTACTTCACAAACATGATGGTATTATACCAAATCACAACACTTTTGCAGGTATTCCAGTTATGAGACTTTTGCAAATAAAACAAACCATCAAATCATCAGACATTATATTTTCTCATGCCATCAAACCTTTTCTCGGGCTATTGCCTGTATTTTTACAGTAATTAGATCATTGAAAAAAATCCAGCCAAATTACTATAGGGGTGTAGATTTGTATCACCATGTAAGCTTTTTGTATAAGTATTTAACAAGATAATTATTATGATTGTACTCTGTTTATATGTAAGACCTATTTGGTTAAATCATTAAATTGTTTTAATATACTGCTGTCATTTCATATTGTACTAGTTACTACAGAGTACAATTACTAAAATGTTCTTTGATGTTTCTTTCTGACTATCTTTTTTCCATTATTTATTCAATTTAGCTAAACTTTGTGACAAAATGATATAAATAATTTCATTCAAACGTCTTTGTGAAGTGTACTTCATCCCAGAATATTGCTTTAAGGGCCCTGTTCTTTGACAGATCAGCGACTCTGGACTAGCAACATTTATATCGGCTTTGCATTCATGTAACTGTTATATATATTTTACTTCATTTTTTCCTTTGTATATATCCTGTAAATACACTGCCTTTACACCTCCTTTTTTAATTTCACAAGAGCCACAAGAGGTGACACAACAATAATGGTACATTGTGTGCTGTCATTATGGAAAAAATCAAATGCAAATGGAGCAATTTCAAAAGTTAAGCTTTTGCCACTGCCAGAATAAAACATCATTTCCTTTGAAATATCCTTTTACAACATACTCTTGGTTTGGTCTTATTTGTTCATAATTATTTTTAATTTTTTAGACCTTTAAGTATAGCTTCATCCAGATCATAAATCCTCTGTTAAATATGCATCCCTTTTGTATGAAAGTACATTCCTGTTGCCTGATAACTAAGCTATTACAAGCTGAGGGCAGGCCATAAATCGGTAAATTAGCTTCGGTTCATTAAAAAATGGCTAGCACATGAAACCCTTAGATAACATGTCACAGTGATAGCAGCTGATTATCACTAAAAGAAATCAATGGGAATTTGTCTCACAAATTTGTGAGACACTGTAAGCCAACTTTCACCAGTCCCTATGTTCGGAGCCAAGGGCAATAAAAATGTCAATGAAGAAACAACCTGCTGGAGTTACTTCCCTCTTAATGAATGAATAAACATATATATGTAGAACAAACATAGGGACGGGAGCCAGTCTAATTCTGACAAGAAGTTTTATGAAGTATCAGCTATTAAGAATAGTTTTATGCGTAATTGTTTTAAAATTGGGGCATCTGTTTCTGACTATTTTTTTACATGCATACAGAGAAAAAATGACAGCTTTTTCTGGCGGCCAACTATTTTGATGAATTGAAATAATTTGAATAAACTTTGTAGAGGGTCACCCAATGATCATTTATATGTAAAATAATTTTAGAATTAAGGTAGCTTTTTCCTTACATTCATACGGGAAAAGCTGACTAAGGTCCCGGTCACATTAAGTGATTGGCATTTAGCATTAAGTATTTGGCGTTTAACATTAATTGGCAGTTAGCATTTAATATTTGTCATTTAGCATTTGGCTATATTCATGGCGCACCGGCCTTCCATACATATCAAATGCCATATGCTAATCCTTTGTGCTAAATGCCTATAATTATTGCCAAATGATAAAATGCTACTCTTCAAATGCTTTAACCTTGTGAGTTAATGATCTATATCCCTTAAACTAATGACTGTTACTTTTAATCGCGTAAAACATATGAAGTTCTATCGGCCTGATTTGGAGCAATAGCATGTTCTAAAGGTTTATGAGATTACATGATCGAAACTTTTCACTCTAAAGAGTTACTTTTTTAAAATATAGACAAAGTTATGTTACAAAGGCCTATGACTATTTAAAGGATGCATTTATACACAAATATATTCAGTTCTTTATCTGAATAAGTACTTAGCAATTTGCATTTGGCATTTATTGTTTGGTATTTCTCAATTAACAACTGTCATTTATTGTTTGACAATAACCATTTCACAGGCAATTTTTGACATTAAGCATATAGCAAATAACATTATACAATAATTTTTTGTCATTTAGCATTTGACAATTAGCATGGCACCCCGGCTTTCCATAGCCTTCCATAGTACTTAATATATGTCATTTTGTTTACAAAACATTTTGCATAAGGTTTTTGGCATTTAACATTGATATCTGATGTCAAGCAATTGACCATTAACATGGCGCACCAGGTTTTCATAGAAACATGTACATGAACATTAGCATCACTTTGGTAGAACCGCTCAACACACACTGGAAATCTTTACTCTAAGCCTAATTTACTTCCATTATTGTACCGCTGTATTATAATGAGAAGTCCGGTAATATGATTAATTATTAAAGTGATAGAAGTATCAAATCTAAAATACTTGATTTCGTAACAGTAATAGAAAAATACCAACGAAAATGAGAACAATTTTATGCATGAATTATATGTTAAGCGTATCTATACAATACTGACAGCTAACAATGTGTCAAGAAACATAATTTTCCAACAATTAATTTAATAAACACTTTTTTTTCATATAATATGCGTTAAATATTCCAAGCCGAGATTTAACGAGTTATTCCATTACTTCATTGTCGGTGAGTATTGAAAACGGAAGCGAATTAATACCATATATGACATGTAATCCGCTGCATTAATGTATACAATGATGTTAAATTGACGTATCCATTTTTTTTAGAATTTTAATTGTATGCTTACTATACAATATTTTAAGTAAAAAATCAGCTATAGTTGTAATTAAGTCCAAAAAAAATATTTTTCTTTTCAAAAAGACACCTTGTTCGTTCAAAATTGAATGCACGTGCTAATTACTAAAATTGCACGAGCTGACGGCAAATGAGAAATTTCATTAGATATTTAGAGTATAATCACCGCAAACAATAGGTATTCATAACTTAATGAAAATATGAATAAAAAAATCAAGTTTATAACACTATCACCTATTAAAATACGACACAATAAAGTGTTTGAGCTTCCGCGATTACCAGCTTCAGTAGCCGTTTCAATGGTTACGGCACACCGCTAGATTTCTACGACCTCATTTAAAACCTCTATTGGTATTTTTGTATAGGTGAAAACGTTTTTTATGTTTGGTAAATTAAACTCCTTACGAAGGGCCCGTACATACGAATGCTTGAGTTAAATCCAATTGTACATATCAGTATTTCCATGTTTTCTTGTGTTTCACGACGCAAATCCTCCGAAAAAGGCCGACACAATGCGGTGTGTGTTTATTTATTTGTATTACACACAGGAACAAATTGAGGATATATCTCTTTATATCAAAATGTGAATGCAGACAACAATTCATTATAATTATATTAATAAACTCTTTTTGCGGCAAGTAGAATGATTGTTTTTAAACGGAAGTATACACAGAGAACTATTTTTAACACAATAACTCGTCAGTATTTGAATGCAGTAGTTGCATCCCGATTCCCTGTATATTGATTTAAATAATTTTAGTTACCAGTAAGCTAATGCATGCTCCCCGAACATATCCTGGACACATGAAGTTTGCAAATGTTGGCATATATGACAAAATAGATTATAAAAGACAATGGAATATAAGTAAGTAGCTATTGCAGTTGAATTACATTTTTTTCTTGGATTAAAGTTTCGCAGATATAATGATAGATCATACGGCGACTTGGATTGCAGTTTACATGTATTAAAACACAAACCATTATATAGAGGATATTTGTTTGTTTCCAATGTGATATTCGCGTCGTTAAAATTATTTGTAAAGTTTAGTGATACAATATGCATTTTCTTAAATGTCTGAAAGATCTCATGGGCTAACAGATTTCACGCTACACCAGAAGCCTGCTTGACTTGCATGCTGAAGGTCTGATTAAAAAACGATATGAAAAACGTGAAAAAATTGAGGGATAATCGAAGGCTTGGTTAAATAAAGGTGCAGAATTAAACAAATCATGTATTTAATAGAAATAGATTCTTAGCTATCAAATATTCTTATAGGAACGAAATACGACGTGAAAATGGAATAGAACACAACTGACAACGCCAATGGAAACACACCTGGTCCTGACTGGAAAACTACTACGACAAAAATGCTTGCATATTACGTAAGGTGGGTTGTTGTATTGTTATAAATTTTTAAGACAACAAATAACCAAATATGCAGTCGCCAGTATAAGTTAACAAACGATAGTAAACAGTTAAAAAGTGTGGAGGAAAACCAGCAACGAAGGTAGCATTTCTAGAGCATAATTTATACATTTACAATTACTTCTTTGAAAGTATGGCTAAGTTGTTCTATACAGGATTGTCTAGCTGTTAATGACTCGTGTAAGACCTGATATATAGGATAGCTGTCGGATGGCCAGTATTTTCAAAGGCAGTTGTAGAAAACGTTATAACGCTATTTACCGCGCTTTAACATACGACGTCGCGCTAGTGACGTCTACGTCATATCCGTTGTTGTTACATGATTCTAAGATACGTTACAACGATTAAAAGTATGAACCTGGGCACAGCGTTGTAGTTCTTTACATCTCCTATGCGATATTGGTGCCGTGAAATAAAACATGAATCTACAGAAATTACAAACACAGAGAGAGGGCCACCAACGTTTCGTTGACAGATATCTCATCAAAATTGAGCAGGCGAAGGAGAATTCGTCATTACTGGAGTTTAACGCTATTCTAGAGTCAGTTGAAACCAAGGTACAAATACTAGAGACACTTAACGAGAAAATACTTTCAAACACAGAAATCGAGTGTATAGAAGACGAGATATTCCAAGCAGAAGAGTATTCACTACAGCTGGAAATAAAGTTGCGTCAACTCAGAGAATTCCGAAATCAACAAGAGAAGAGTTCTACAACGTCACTTCCCCGAGAAGATCAGCAAACCTCAAGAGAAATACATGGTCAGGAGAATTCTAGAGAGTCAGGTGATCAGCAAAGTTTACGAGAGAGATGGACAGCGAAATGGTAACGCCTCAAACTCAGAAGATAGGTATTTCAACGACAGAAATGTGAGTAACAATTCGTATAATTCTGCTCAATTTTACAGATTACCTAAAATTTCCCTGCCAACATTCAATGGCGATATATTAACATGGCAATCATTCTGGGATTCTTATGAGTCTACCATACATATGAACAATAACCTTACCGATGTGCAAAAGTTTAGTTACTTGAAATCACAACTTGAAGGAAAAGCAGCACAAGTGATTGAAGGATTCGCCATGACAAATGTTAACTACATCCGGGCTGTTGATCTACTCAAAGAAAGATTCGGACAGCAACATAAGTTAATGCACGTAGCCATGCAATCCTTGTTGAAATTACCTGCCCCGTCAAACAGAGTTACTAGTTTGAGAAACTTTTTATGATAAAATGGAGACATTCATACGTAGTTTAGAAGCCATGGGACAGTGTCAAGAAAGTTATGGTAGCTTGTTAGTGCCTGTTGTGTTAGAAAAATTACCAAGTGAAATTAGAAAACAGCTAGCCCGCGAAAACGTTGAAAATAACTGGCGACTAGAAGATCTACGAGCTTCTATCAATCGAGAAATCTGCATCATGGAGGCTGGTACGGCGCGCAGTGAACCGGAAGTCGACGACTGCGAGGCTACAGCAGCATTTTTCATGGGAGCGAAATCTAAGAAAAAACCACAACATCTCGCGCAATCATCATCCGGAAGGTCTTATCGTAAAGCTGACATTAAGTGTGCATTCTGTGAACAAGGACACAAATCTGTTGAATGTAAAACTCACTGTGATACTAATTCAAGACTTGACATCGTGAAACAGAACCGCTTGTGTTTTAATTGTTTAAGAAAACATCCCGTCGCTAAATGTAATTCGATCAAGAGATGCCAAATTTGTAACCGGAAACACCATACGGCAATTTGCAGCAGACGACAAACAGCTCAGCAGCCGAATTTATCCCCAACAGAAATTACGCAGACACCGGAAGCAGGAGTATTTCATTCATCAGCAGATCTACACGGTAAAGGAGTCTTGTTGAAAACAGCCATAGCAACCGTTTCGCCAACTAAAGTACAGCTATATACCAACATACTGTTCGATGAAGGTTCACATAAATCCTTTATTACGGAAAGTTTAGCAGAAGAACTTGAACTCACCAGAGACGGTACAGAGACAATATACTTGTCATCCTTCGGCTCTACTAGTAACAAGATAATGCAAGTAGACACAGCAACAGTTTACCTAGTAACAGACGAATGTCAGAAAATACCAGTCAAAGTCCTGATTGTACCTACAATATCAACGCCTATCAACAGCAGATTACAGAATACAGCTTCAAAATTACCATACCTTCGTGGATTAAAACTTGCTCACCCGGTGACAGAAGACAGTAACTTCACCATTTCTATGCTTATAGGTGCAGACTTTTATTGGAACATAGTAAAAGACCGTATAATACGTGGAGAGGGACCTACAGCTGTCAAGTCGAAGATAGGTTACTTGTTATCTGGACCAGTCCCAGCCGAGAGCGCGCACAGTACAAATCACGTCTGCAATGTAAATACGTCACACTTTTCTCCAGACATGCTTGAACGATTTTGGAGCCTAGAAAGTATGGGGATTACACAGACTACTGAAGACAACGACAAATCAGATTACTTTAAAAATTATCAGCAATCGTGCATAGAATTCAAAGATAGCAGATATTCGGCTAAGTTACCATGGAAACTAGAACATCCGCCGTTGCCAACCAACTATGAGGTAACTAAGAAGAGGACAGAAAACACCATAAGAAGACTACAGAGAGACCCGTATCTACTACAAAAATACGACGACATAATTACAGAGCAGGAACGCAGAGGTTTTATAGAAAAAGTCATTACTGATACCCCACCCACCGGACAAGTCCATTATATACCCCACCACCCAGTCAAAAAGGAATCTTCAACTACACCAATTCGGATCGTGTACGACTGTAGCTGTCGACAGTCACCTAACTTACCTAGTTTAAATGATTGCCTGGAGTCGACCCCGCCGATACTTAACGATCTTTCCAACATACTAGTCAGATTTCGTCTCCACAAATACGCTGTTACAGCAGACATAGAAAAAGCCTTTTTACATGTAGGATTGGACGAAAGAGATAGAGATGCTACTCGATTTTTATGGTCTGGTGACATTCTAAACCCGAGCAGTCCATTATGTATTTACCGTTTTAAGGCAGTTTTGTTTGGAGCTACATGTTCTCCGTTCATGCTTAGTGCTACCATTTTGAAGCATCTAGAACTCAACAAACACGTGCAGGCAGCGGAAGTCATCCAGAGAGATTTATACGTCGACAACGTCCTGTCAAGCTTTGAATCTGAGTCGTCTGCGTGTACCTACTTGAAAGAAGCTAGATGTCTGATGAGGAAAGCCGGTATGAATCTAAGGTCATTGACGTCGAACAGTGAAAAATTGCGATCCTTGGCGGCAGCCGACGGAGTACTTGACAATGACGTCATCATCAAGGTACTTGGAATGCAATGGAACCCAAATACAGATGAACTGTCATTTACCAATAGAAATATCCCAAGCTTAGATGTAATAACCAAGAGGACAATTCTCAAATTCTCGTCACAGATATACGACCCTCTCGGTTTACTTAGCCCAGTTACGGTTCGAGCTAAGATCTTACTTCAAGAGCTCTGGAAAAGTAAATACGACTGGGACATATTCCTACCGGAAGTTATAAGAGACAGATGGAACCAGCTTGCAGAAGACCTGAATAGAGTCACAGACGTCAAGTTTTCAAGACAGCTATTACCTACATAGAACCCGAATTGTACCACATGCTTTCATATATTTGTTGACGCTAGTATTAAGTCATACGGAGCAGTGGCATATTTCAGTAACGAGAAACAAACAAGAATACTTATGGCTAAGAACAGAGTCGCTCCACTAAAGACTTTGACCTTACCTCAGTTGGAGCTCATAGCTGCTTTGATTGGTGCTCGGTTAGCCTCACATCTACAGAAGAGTTTACAGACACCAAATGTAACGTTTTGGTCAGATAGTCAGATAGTGTTACATTGGCTGACAACATCAAAACCTCTCAAACGCTTTGTGAGAAATCGTGTCGATGAAATCAACCAACTTACAGGAAAATCACTATGGAGATATTGCCCTACGAACGATAATCCAGCCGACTTACTTACACGTGGTATATCTGCAGACATTTTCCTCGATAACCAGTTATGGAACACCGGTCCGTCATGGTTGACAAACAGAGTACAGTGGCCTACCTGGGAATACGAACACGTGACACCGCAGACGACAACTGAAGAGAATGCTGGTAACTCAGAAGAGATCAACATGTCAAGTTTACAGTGCTCAGACACACTCGGAATCCATAATGTAATTGACATTACACATTACAGTTCTTACACCAAGCTACTTCGCGTCACAGCTAACGTTATGAGATTCATCCACAATTGCAGACAAAATACAAACAGACAAACCGGAAGTTTGTCGGCGAGTGCACTTCATGATGCTGAAATTCCATGGTTGAGATCCTGTCATGCGACCTCGTTTAAAGAAGAAATTGAAAATCTGAAGGGTAATAGAAACCGGTTACCGCTCGTCAGACAACTGCGTTTATACCTAGATACAGACTGACTTAATCGTTGCGGAGGAAGAATTCATAATGCACCGCTGGAATACGCAACAAAGTTTCCCTACCTGTTACCAAAGAAACATATACTTACCAGATTAGTCATCCAAGATGCACACGGAAAACAACTTCATTCTGGAGTAAACGCCACCATTACTCACCTTAGACAAAAGTACTGGATTCCTGCCATTCGCCAGTGCGTCCGATCAGTACTAAGGACGTGTGTTATTTGTACAAGAGTTATTGGCAAGCCGTATCGAGCACCAGACCCACCGCTACTCCCGAAGATCCGAGTAGAAGAAGCCCCACCGTTCAGTGTTACAGGTGTGGATTTTACTGGTGTGCTTTACGTCAGGAACGAAACCGGAAGTGAGTCCAAATGTTACATCTGCTTATTCACATGCGCAATTACAAGGGCCGTTCACTTGGAAGTAGTTCCAGATTTGTCGACGGATTCATTCTTACAAGCATTCAGGAGGTTTAGCAGCAGAAAATCCTTGCCAAAACTCATGATCTCGGACAACGCCACAACTTACCTGTCAGCAGCCAGTCAACTTAAGGAACTTTTCCAGTCAACTTCTCTACAAGAAGCGCTCAGCATGAAGGGAACAGAGTGGAAATTTATACCAAAGCGGGCCCCGTGGTATGGCGGATTTTGGGAACGGTTAATAGGTCTTACCAAGACGACTTTGAAGAAGATTCTCGGAAGAGCTTTTGTAACCATGGAAACTTTACGTACCATTGTGACTGAAATCGAGGCAATTTTAAATGACAGACCTATCACGTACACTTCCTCAAACATAGAAGACATGGAACCATTAACACCGGCACATCTTCTTTACGGCCGTAGGATGACGTCACTTCCGTATTACGACATTGAAACGGAAACCGGCATGGCGTCTATTCAGAGTGACCAGTCTATACTTACCCGGAGAGCGAAGATCCAGGCGAATATAATCAACCATTTTTGGAAACGCTGGAGGACTGAGTATTTGACCTCTTTACGAGAATACCACAAAACTACAGGATCAAACGAACGATCTATACGGGCCGGAGATGTGGTCCAAGTTCACGATGAAGGACCAAGGCTGCGCTGGAAACTTGCAGGAAATGATGGTTTAGTTCGTGCCGCGAAAATAAAGACTGTAAATGGGCTAACGACGAGACCAGTGGTGAAACTGTATCCGTTAGAGACTGTTACCAGTGAAAAGTGAAGTTCAGTACCTTGTTAGTTTGTTTGAAGTTCTGATTTTTAATAAGTGATTACACAAGATACTTCATATAATAGACTGCGGAAATTGTTTTCCATGAGAGACTATTATTCAACACTAGTAAATTGTTTGATACAGAGACTGTTCAGATTATATTTCGGCCGGATACAATACATAACTATAAACGATAAATTGTTCAAACAGAAATAGTAATGATTGATCAGAAAATCAGAGACAATTAAATGAATATTTAGTCTACGCCTATTACGCTTTGAGAAAG